>NC_071355.1:150334450-150354450 GCF_943734655.1 Sabethes cyaneus | reverse complement strand
CGAATGTTTCAAAATTTCACAAATTTTTAAAGAAACTGTAGTTGTAGGGTTCATTCTCAAGCGAACTGGAAGCTTAGTTTCATGATTCCATAAGATCCAGCTTTCTATTTAAGCAGTTATTGCAAAAATAGAAATTTCTATGCCCTCAGTAAATTGAGCCACTCACTTAACCTCTGTCGGATAAACTGTCGCCATCAAATCTAATGCCGTAATCGTTAATAAAATGGCATCGCAGGCAGCAAATTCCATTCTCACATATTTTATTCTCACCATTTTAGCAGCTCATTTATCTAAACTGCAATCGCTTAATCATAAACCACACTGCATTCGCTGTATGCAAGGATAGCCGAGACCGTGCACGATGCGGTGGCGGCAGGCGTAAAAACTGCATCTCGCCAGATAATCTTTCATTAAAAAGCTCTTGAATCGTGCCAAGACCCCTAAACAGTACCCTTAAAACCGCTGAACGGCGTGGCACCGCCATTTGGTCGCTAGGGAAGCACAAGTCACAGCATCGTCAGCTTTGGCACGTTGTCGTCAGAGTGTACAAAATTATTTAGATCGTATCACAGACCCATTCCAGATGACAAATCGTCGATAATCAACGCGTTGTGTTTTCTTTTTTACGATTAAATCACCGCCCATCTTTCTTCCCATGAGCCAGCTCTGGAAAGGGGCCGAATCTTTGTCGCGTCTGTCGTCTCTCTCTCGTTTTATCCAGGTGAAACTTCTTACCAGAGCCCACCACCGCAACGTAACGCCGACGGCGGAGGAGACCTCCTGGTGTCCCACATCCCGAACGCGCACACATTATTGTTGTTCAGCGTGTGAAGTCCCCTACTCATCCAACCTGGGCATTCTAGAGGAAGAAACACACCAAGGGCGAAGGAGGGTTCCACACAGTCGTGGCTCAATCCCCGATATTTTCAACGATCATTTATTTCAATATCATCACGCGGGGTTTCGATCGTGGAATAAAAATAGGGTCTATACAATAGGGGCTTTCCAATGGACCCATGGCGATGGAGAAAGAATTTGTTAGCTATTCATGTAAAGTTCGGTTCTGAACCTGGCAGCGTTGATTGTGCGCGAACAAACGAAATAATTTAAACACGTTATCTGGTTGATTAATCATAAATAATATGGAGCTGTGCGTTGGATGCTGCCACACCACCCGTCTTGACTTTTACCAAAAAGAACAAACTTTACAGTTTCAATTTGTTCTGCATAGTTAGCTTCATCTGAAATTGTAGGGAAGGGCTAATAGTAACGACGGTTTCCGCTGCCGTAATGGTGAGTAATATTTCTTCAGGATAAATTTCGTTATTTAGAAATTACCTCGCTAATCTGTTCAACTACCTTGTTTCTCAGTGAATTGTTACAAGTTTTATTCTCACGGAGATTTTTCAGCATTGTTAGAATTTAAAAATTAAACAACATTTTTCTATCCGATGCAATCATGCAGCACTCGATTGTAAAGCGTTGATCCTGTAGAAAATTGGGTTTGACGGTTATACGAACCCTAATATCACAAATTTTCATTTTTGATTTAAAAGCAGGTTAGACTAGTTTGTTTATTCACAGAAAATTGTGAGGAATCTAATGTAGGGTTTTTTTTCGCATATTAATTTTTGCACAAATTATTTCCGCTGGTTGAACACTGGTTGAACGAACTAAAGCGATGCAATTCAATTATGAAAAAAATTGTTACGAGTATATTTCGAAGCAATCAATATTTTGCACAGAGGTACTGTTTTGATATTATGAACTTTTTTGCGTTATATTTATTACGTTAGCTGTTTTACGCTGTTTTAGCTGATTGCGCACACAGTCAAAATCAAAATAGTAGAAAGTAATTGATTGACATTTATTAAACTGCATTATTCAATATTAGCTTTATCAACTGGTTACCTTTTATATATCCGGCTCTAATTTGTATTCTCACTGTATACTCATTCAATATTTCCCATCACAATAAAATAGACTTACATAATTAGTTAGACTGATGAAACAGTGACTGCCTATTGATTCTAGTTAGATGAATTTTGGATGAGCCAGCACAAAAGAGGCATGTCTAATTAGCTTCCGAGCTTCTGTCGATGCCGGTCGATCTAATTCTTCGTGAAAAAAAAGACTCAAATCCGTATCGAAAACGCCGATCTTTATTTTGATCATCAACCAGAACAGCGGTAGTAAGCTCTCGCCAGACGAGTGCTGGCACTACCAGTACGGGGCAAGGTCGAAACTCACCGCGTCCATCCCTAGAATATTCAGGAAGAGGAGCAAGCGCGGGACGAAGGTTTCCTTGCTCTGGCGGAAGCCGCCGTCACGTTACTCGCGGCAGTAACTGAAACGATGATTATCAACTTCGCGGTTTGGAGTAAACCGAATCTGGATTCGGTGATCCGAAGAAATTTTCCTGTCGGTAGTTCCCAGCGAGCTGGCATCGGGCGTGTAATGGAGCGAGAAATTAATTACCAGTAGCGCCGGATTCAGTATGCCGGTTGCAGGGAAATTAATTGAAACTGGTGTTCAACAAGCGGATAAATTAATTTTGTTTAGTGATTGAGAAACTCGACTGCACCGTGGAAATTGGGCGGGACTGCTTCATTCAAAAAAATCAATCCACCATGACGTGGTTATTTATTCTAAGAGACTGGAGGAACCGTTTAAAAAAATTTCCGTTTTATGATAACTGTTATTGTTGTATCTGAAAAATGAAAGATCTGAGCAGAAGGTTTATATTGTCGTGATGTTTAAATGTACTTTACTGTGTATATCATACTTAGGCTTATCCCTTTAAGCACGGAGGGTTTTAGTTACGATATTTTTGGTTTTTGGATCAATATAAAATTTTTTTTTTATCGCTCGAGATACCAAAACCAGTGTATTCTACACATTGCAATAAAGGTTTGCTAAATTTAGCAACCTACACAATTGTGTGGGTTCGGCCATTGCACTATGGCCAAAAACGTGCCGAAAAAACGGATGCAATTAAGATATGGCCTGCAGGCTGATAAAATGTAGGTGATCTTATGTAAAATTTTCCGGAGAATCGCATGGTGCCCACCGCTTTCCTGTTTGTCATCGGGAAGTGCCCCATTTTGCTCATTTTCCCCTACTTTTAGCATTTTTTACCCTTTTTGGACTATACCAAGCCAGGTTTTGATAAAACAAAACATGAAAAACCTAATCATTTTGTGTAAAGAAGTCCACATAATTGAATAGGGTTGACCCCGTTTAGTTTAGAGCGAAATCATCGCTTCGAGGCTCATAAACTTCAGCTTCTGAAGCAGCGGAACGGTCGCTACGTAGCTATGGGAATACGCGCAACTTTTTGCAAGTTAAGCTTTCATTAATCTTAATACAACAGATATACCGGAATGTCCAGATTGGCTTAAAACATCTAAATATAATCTAAACGGAGGTTCCGTAGTGTGGAGCATGAACGAATGCTCTACAGTATAATGTATTCATTATTACTGACTCAAAATGAGATGGCAGCAGCAAATTTCGTTTTATTTCATCTATTACTTATGACATGAAAAAATAATCCCACTGCGATCTGGAATATCTCTGGGAAAATTGATCCAAAATTTGCTAATATATTTTTTCATTGAAGGTCAATCTAAGGTGGTTCTTTGAAGACAACTTGTATAAAAATCGATCAAAAAATAGTAAAGATAGAGCCAAAAGTGTAACGGCAAGTACACTAATTTTTGAAGTCCCGGCGGGAACGTAAAGGTTAAAGTAGGTATGCAATAAGGCCGAACCTACACAATGAGGTATGAGAAACAATGTGCATAAGTAAGTTGTAAAAGTTATTTCGCGTAAATTTTTAATTACATCAATTAGAAATACTTATTACCAATAATTTTTTATCTAAGCAATTTCGAAATACGGATCCAAAAAAAAAATTCGACAGATAAAACTTTTTGCTGTTTTCACAAGATTTTGAAGACTAGACAATAATTAATCCAAACACAAAAAAAAACTTCTTTTGAGCTATTTTCTATTTTTTTTACGAGTTACGATGTTTACACAAGAGATTGGCGCCCTATATGTAAAGGTACGACGTTTAGAAAGGAAAGGAAAATTTTTAAAAAGTAGTCATGTCTCACCTACACAATTGTGAGGGGTCGGGCTTAAAGGGTTAAGCCATAAAAAAGTTTATATTTTGCACTTGCTTACTAAGATGGTCACTCTAATGTCATATACACCAAAAAATGCGGAAGCTAAAATAACAAAATAACTTCGAACATACTATATACCTAGGACTAACGGTTTTAGCGTAATTACTTTTGTCCACCTAGATTTGGGTTTCATCCCACGGTGCGCCGTATAGAAGACATTCGCTAGAGCCCGCCCAGTTACCGGAGTAGGAGCGAAGAGCAAAATAATATAAAAACAATATCAAACTGTGTTATAAATATAATGCTATATTTTGTTATTGAATTGATATGGAGATACATTGATAACACATTTTGTTATTGAGTAGATATTTAAAACAGTGATTGTAAGATGAGTTTAATAACTGATTTTGTTATCATATCATATTATGACCTTAAAATGACATTCGTTATACTTCATAAAATTTTATTTTATTGATTAAAGAGATTTTAAATTATGAATATTTTATAAAATGATTTTTTAAATGTCTCATATGCTACTGCATTTGTCATTTAATACCTTAATAATACTGAAACAAACTCTGAATACAGTCATGTTATTGCTTTGTTATTCAAATAACACAAGTAGTTATTCTTTTGGCCTTAAAGGAGCAAAATTTTAATATTATTTTTTTTTTTGTTATTTTACCAACTATGTCAGCCAAAACGGCTGGTAAATGGCTGGGTAATGCGTAACATCGGTACCCCGCGTACCTGTAGTTATAAAATAGACCCCGCAGTGGTCATTAGCCTCTTATCCAGCAACTCCTCTCCCTACCTCCTCGTGGTACCAGCCGGAATACGAGCAACCTTGGTGGAGATCGGGTAACCAACCCCGGTGGAAGCTAAGGTCGTATACCGACAGGGAAGGAGGCACTCATGCATCTGCTGAGTGTGGGGCAAAAGGAACAGCCTTGCCAGCCGTGAGCGTCTGACTCCAGGTTAGGGGCGGCTCGCGACGGTGATTCCACTGCACGGTGAATCGCCGTTTCCGTACCAGGTATGCGGCTGTATCCCAGGTTAGGGGCGGCATACAACAGCGACTGATCCGGAGCGGACGGCTGACTTATGAAACGCTGTGTCTCGCCAGCTATACCCAAGACAGCAGCCCTGTCCGCGAGACTAGGCATCGCAGCCCCAGTAAGGCAGTATGCTTAAACAATTTTCGCTAGGAGAAATTCAGGAAAGGAACTACAACCGGATAATCGGCATGGACCCAGGCAAAAGAAAAAGGACAACGATTATTGGAAACTTGGTACTTGGAATGTCAGGACTCTACTTGAACCGGCACGCGCGGGTATCCTGGCAAGAGAGCTGCAGAAGATGAACGTCGAGGTTGCAGCCATCCAGGAAGTGCGGTGGCCGAGGACGGGAGAACGTGAATTCCGCGCAGTAGATCCTATTGCGGGCACGACATTCAAGTATCACATCTACTACAGTGGCGGTGATAAAGAGAGCATGGAGTCGGATTCGTATTACATGGAAAACAAATGAAGCGTGTCATTAGGTGGAGGCCCATCAATGACCGTCTATGCGTGTTGAGAATTAAGGGCAAATTCTTCAACTACAGTCTGATAAATGTGTACGCACCGACGAACGACAAGCCCGATGACGTAAAAGAGGCGTTCTATGATCTTCTTGACAGAACATATGGAGAGTGCCCAAGACATGACATAAAGATAGTCATCGGGGATACAAATGCACAGGTCGGACGTGAAGAGTTCTTTCGTCCCGTTATTGGTAGAGAAAGCCTCCATTCTACCACAAACGACAATGGCCTGAGGCTAATCAACTTCGCTGCAGCCAGAGGAATGGTTATCTGTAGTACCCATTTTGCACGATGGAACATTCGGAAGCACACCTGGAAACACCCTAATGGAGAGGCCTGCTCTCAGATCGACCACGTTCTGGTTGATGGCCGGCACTTTTCTGATGTCGCAGACGTGCGATCCTTCCGGGGACCAAACGTTGACTCGGACCACTATCTCGTAGTAAGCAAGATCCGCGCACGGTTGTCCAACGTATTCAAATCGAAACCAACGAGGAAGATACGACTGAACATCCGGCGGTTATCAGCGGAGGGAGTTGCTGCAGAGTACTCTCAGAAGACTGATGAACGGATCGGTGAACATCTCGGAGAGAACCTGAACGAACAGTGGAGACACATCCACGACGCGATCAGTACTACAGCGCGGGAAGTGTTGGGTACTACTGCTGCAGCCACTTCCAGTGAGTGGTTTGACGCAGAGTGCCAGCGAGCGACTGATGAGAAGAATCGAGCCAGAAGTCACATTTTGGCTGCAACTGTGACACGCCAGAGCAGGGAGAGATACCGAGATGCTAGAGCTGCCGAAAAGAGACTTCACCGTCGTAAGAAACGTCAGCACTGGGATCGCGTTCTTGCGGAGGCGGAGAATTGCTTCGAGAGGCACGATACAAGAAGCTTCTTTAATACGATCAACGGAATCAGGAACCGGACCGGGCCAACTCCTGTTATGTGCAACGACAAGGAGGGGAACCTGATTACCGAAAGATCGGAGGTGGCTAGGCGTTGGAAACAATATTTCGATGCATTGTTGAATGGTGAACAAGATGGAACGGTCAACAGAAACAGGATAACGATTGAGGATGATGGACAAGCTGTGGATCCACCAACTTTGGAAGAGGTTAGAAAAGCAGCGAGAGAGCTGAAAAACGGCAAAGCAGCTGGAAAGGACGGCATCCCCGCCGAACTTTTGAAAGTCGGGAGCGAACGGCTGTATTGTGCAATCCATCAGGTTATACTAAAGGTATGGACTGAGGAGGAATTACCTACGGACTGGTTGGAAGGTCTCATATGCCCAATTTACAAAAAGGGCCATCGACTCGAATGCAGCAATTATCGAGGAATTACTCTCCTCAATTCTGCATACAAAATTCTCTCCCGCATCCTGTTTCTCAGACTGAGGCCGTTACAGGAAACCTTTGTTGGCGAATACCAGTGCGGTTTTCGAGAGGGACGCTCCACCGCGGACCAAATGTTCACCTTGCGACAGATCCTCGATAAATTCCGGGAATTCAACTTGCAGACTCATCATCTGTTTATAGACTTCAAGGCGGCGTACGATTCAGTTAAACGAAACGAGCTGTGGCAGATTATGCTTGAACATGGTTTTCCAACAAAACTGATTAGGCTGATACGTGCTACCCTTGATGGTTCAAAATCAAGCGTCAGGATAGCGGGTGAGACTTCGGACTCGTTTGTGACGTTAGATGGTTTGAAGCAAGGTGACGGACTATCGAACTTGCTGTTCAACATTGCATTGGAAGGTGCTATTCGAAGGGCCGGCGTGCAGAGAAGCGGTACCATCATCACGAAATCTCATATGCTCCTAGGGTTCGCGGACGACATCGATATCATTGGTGTTAACCGTAGAGCTGTGGAAGAAGCGTACACGCATCTTAAAGAGGAAGCTGCGAGGATAGGGCTTATCATAAATTCTACCAAAACAAAGTATATGGTGGCTGGTAGAGAGCGTGGTAGCCCTTCGGGTGTTGGAACTGCGGTGGTGATAGATGAAGATACTTTTGAAGTGGTCGACGAATTTGTTTACCTTGGTACGTTAGTGTCATGTGACAACGATGTGAGCCGTGAAGTAAAAAGGCGGATAGCGGCTGCCAACAGGGCCTTCTACGGATTACGTAGCCAGCTGAGGTCCCGTAGCCTACAACTCCGTACAAAACTCGCGCTCTATAAGACGCTAATTCTCCCGGTGGTACTCTACGGCCACGAAGCGTGGACGTTGAAAGAGAGCGACCGACGAGCTCTTGGCGTTTTCGAGCGTAAGATCCTGCGATCAATTCTTGGCGGCATACTAGACGAAGGAGTGTGGCGCAGGCGCATGAATCATGAAATATACCAAGTGTACAAAGATGCGGATATTGTGAAGCGACTCAAATACGGCAGGCTACAGTGGGCTGGCCACGTAGCAAGGATGCCGGATGAGAGACCAGCGAAAACAATATTTAGCAGAGAACCCGACAGAGGCCGACGACTTCGAGGCAGACCCCGTACCCGTTGGATGAGCGCTGTTGGCGAGGATGCTAGAACAGCGGGTGTTAGGGGCGACTGGAGAGTGGCAGCCCAAGACCGAGTAATGTGGAGACGGCTCCTGAATTCGGCATTGATTCGATAAGCGGATTGTCGCCGAAAAAGTAAAGTAAGTAAGTAAGTCAGCCAAAACAAGATCAAATTTTGATATGAGGTATTCGATTTCCATAACACATTTTGATATTATTTTGCTTTTTGCTCCTGCTCGGGTAGCTCCGGGTACGATGCTGACCTAACAAGCCAGTCGTCGTATGTTCGAATCTCGACTGGGCGGTGCTGCTTATAGAGTCAATAGGATCTTTGCACTAGCCCCGTAATTTTCCTGTACACTAAAAACCGGCTGCGAAGTCTGTCGATAAAGAAGGGTCAAGTTCTAAAGGACGGTTCCCAGAGAATTCCCAGACATTTACGGAACATTACAAGCCTGGGTAACTTGGTCATCCAGGTTGACTTCGCAAAGCAAATCCTTGGGCATAACCGTCTCTAGACATTACCCTTCTTTATCGACAGACTTCGCAGATTTCAGCCATCTTCGGACGCAAAGAGAACGTCTAAACTCTATGAGCGTCTCGTACAAATTTGTACTAGACTAATCTCAAGATTTTAGTCTTGACCTTGGAATGAGGTCATACATATATTAATATTTTTTTGAAACGATGGTTCTACAATTGATGAAGGGACGGTAGGGGAAAGAAATGAAAATTTTTGGTGAAGGAGGGGGAAGAGCGGAAAGGAAGGGGGGGGGGTATTGGTAGCTATGCTTGACAAGTAGTCATTTTGACTCCTACCTTTTGTCCAATGCTGGAAGGTGCATGAGTCGAGCCAAGCTGTAATCTGAGATTATAACCGGATTCGAACCCACAACACCCTCCAGGGCATGTGGTTCGCTGGTACTTGTACCTTTGAACCATAAAGGCGCTGGACATAGAGTCCTTTCCGCTCTTCCCCCTCCTTCACCAAAAATTTTCATTTCTTTCCCCTACCGTCCCTTCATCAATTGTAGAACCATCGTTTCAAAAAAATACAAATTTGTACGATTATTTATTTCTAAAACAATTTGCTAATACTTTTTTAGTCTTGATAACAAATTATTTTCGGATATCTTGTTGATTGTTCAATGGGTAAAACAATACTGAAATAAAAATTTCTATTATAACTTAACGAAATCGTGACAATCATGACACGACACTTTATCTTAATGCCAGGTGTGTAGTGTGTAGTGGAGATCAAAAAACCGTGTTTATTTAATTTCAAATCCCTATGTTGTCAAACATTGCAATCACCAATAAAGAAAAGAAATCCATCGTATTTCGTTTGAGTTATTATCTTCATGCATACATATTTTGTGCATCTACTGAACGTGCACCTTTTATCACTGTTAACTCCAGGAGCTTGATTACAGAAACGCCCATTTCTATATATTTCAGTCCAACAACAAGATTAAAACTTGGATTATACTTACCACCCTACTCATGGTTACAAGATGACATTTCAAATACAAAACATTGGAATATAGTTACCCCTTTTAAATATTTGCCTTGGTCAGTTAAATTGTTCGAACCATAAAATAAGCTAATTAGGATTATTTATACCATTGCTGATTTATGGTGGTGCCCAAACAACATAAGCAAGGTGATATACGTTGGAACAAACAATAATCCTTCGCATCCCAAAGAAAGATATTCTCGAATTTAGATTTTTGCTTAACACCACTGCAACGGATCGACCTTCCCGCACAGAACTGACTCCCGGCTAATCCGCCGGTCGGCATCTTCGCTCCGGATCGGATTTTAATCCCGATGCACATGTTCAGCGAGTGCTTCTTCACCAGAAAACAGCTTATCACTGGTCGGACATCATAAACAACTTCTCCGCTTGTTTCCGAATCCAAGTGCATTGCCACGGCTCTCGGATGAAGCACCGACCCGGGGTAAGTGAGCGACGACAGAACAATTCAATAAATTAAAAAAATGCACCATCTGACAAAAAAGCACTCACAGAGAAAAAAAACAACAAGAATCCAAAATCATCACACCATCATCAGCAGCTTCGTCTCGCACCGAAAGCGTTCCTTGTATTGGGATGTAAAGGATTACCGGAGGAGTACGTTTGTCTGAAGCTGCGGCCACTGACTTCGTCGAACGAAGTGAGGAAATATATTAAAATGTATCTTTAAATGTACACTTTTATGACAATCTGGTGGACACTAAATAGATATATTAATAAAAATGTCTCCCACACAGACAGTTTCTCGTTGTCAGCCTTTTTTTTTTTTTTGCTCTTTTATACCGAACGATGAGAGATTTTTTGTGTGTTCTGACCATTACCAGCAGTGGTGTACGGTTCCTTTTCGTAAGGTGTGATGACAGTATCCACCGGTATCCATCCCATCGGCAGCAAGGGTCTTGATTTGTTTCTGTTACCTCTGACTAATTATGGTGGAAATGACGAAAATGTTTGGCGGTAAATTCAAATACCCAATTCCCTTTATATACCTTCTTTTTTAAACTGCAATGGAACAATATCAAAAATGTAAACGATGTTATACTATTTCTAGAATGTTAGAATGTCTAGAATGTTTCTAGAATGTTACGAGAAAGAAGGAGTTTTTGTTACAAATGAATACATTACATAAAATAAGAGATTTAATGAAAAATTTTGGTTAATGAACGCAGTATATGTAAAACAGGTTCTTTTTTAGTAAAAATGTTTATTTATCGTTCTGGAATAATATTTTAAGTTAGTATATGACAACGCTTTCGATTGGAAGCAGCAAATCACTTTTGTTCAGACATACATCTTTTCATCCATGGTATGAACGAATGAACAACATCCAAAAGTTTCTTCTAGTTTGAAAAATCTTCTTGAAATGTTCGTAAAGGGTGTCGCTCATCAAATTGCACCACGGAAGAAACGCTGTACAAAATTACCTATTTGACCGATCCTTTTCAAACTTTCAGACAACAAAATTCAGACAACCCATTAGTAAGCTTTTGGCATATTTGTTTCATTCAACTTCAATACCATTACCGTATGCTCGCACCTTACGATTAACTCCACTCAAAAAGTTTTGTACAACATAGCTGCAGCTTCATCTGTACGGAAATCCACTTTTTCTTCATGTTTTCCTCAGACCTGACCTGCTTGGGTTGCTTCCGTAGTATCTGCTTCATAATAGCCAACCGTCATCCGGGGATACTTGCAACACTTTTGAACTTTGACTTGGTATACCTTTCGAAGTGTACCGTTTAGGTCCAAGTGTAAGTAGCCAAAACTTGTATAGTGGTTAGTACTTTTGATTTATGATTATGAGAAAAAATATCAACCAAGTTAATCTGTAGAATGAACCGAAAATAGGGGTGTTGCAAGTTACCCAGTAAACGGGGTTACTCGCAACACTTTTCTGATTTTGCGTTTTTAATGACTTTAAATTTGATTTCAAACCGCGAATGACTATTGTTAGATATTTTGAGTGTGTTTGCAGTAAAATAAGAGATACTGGAGGCGTGTTTTGTTTCCCAATTTGGTCTCTCCCATTTTTAATGATATTCGGTGAAAATGCAGCATTTAGGCGAATTCCAAATTGCCGTTTCAAGGCACGTGGAATTGTTCACAATTTTAATTTTTCTGGAGATGGCAGTAGACATAATAACATCATACAGACGCAAACTTACTTTGTACATACTGTCTATTTCAATCATTATCTATTTCACAAGTGCTGCCAGCCGCGCCATATTGGAAGTAACAACATGAATTCATCGTTTCTTCTCCAAGTTCAAAACATAAACAAAGATCAAAGATTTATTAGCTAATATGATGCTCTAATTGTGTACAGGAACTAAACGATCAAAAATAATTTCATGTCAATGAACTGACGCAATTTTGCACATTCGTTTTTCCTACTCTGAAAGTGAAATTACTTTCCAATCTTATAAAAACAAGCGAACAAATGATATAGTGAATTAAACTTAACTAAACAGTAGCTTCCCTTCCCTTCTTTAAAACGGCATTGGCTACAAATAGTTATGTTAACAAACAAATGCGGTAAAGCTGTCAAAAGCGTGATGCGCAGAAGTGTTGCAAGTATCCCCGGATGACGGTAGTATTTTTTGATGGGCCTTAGTTCCGGTGCGTTGGAGGCGTTCATGTCCTTGGGTACGAAAGTGACTCCGTTGGCTTCGTACCCTTCCAATACATCCTTTGATATTTGGCACTAAAGTAGATCCGGCTTGAAGATCGTAGGACCCTCGTATTGCTTCGACAGAGAAGACAGATGCTTCTGTAAACACTCCTTGAGGTAGATCTGCCCGTTTACAGTCCCGGTAGTCACGAACGGCGCACTCAGTTTGCCACATGATGTATTTCTTGACCAAATACTGTATTTCTTGGCAAACTATGAAAGTTTCTGCATCCTTACTTCTTCCGGAACATTAAACTTACGCTGGGCGGTGAAGTACAGTAGCTCCGGAAGGTGCCGGTAGTCCGCCTTGACATAAGTCTCATCATTCATAATGAAAGAGTTGAGGATTTTCCAGCTGGTTGCGCAAAATAAACTCGCGACATTACTTTTCGGGTGACGCCATTTTCCAATTTTGATCAATTTTCGAAAAACTGATCACGATAAAAATAAAGTGTAAACAATACACTCTAAACTACTTCTACTCAAATTTTCAATAGAAAATACCCAATGGGTAATTTTCTACAGCGTTTCTTCCGTGGTACAATTTGATGTGGGACACCCTTTAGATGCGAGTAATTTTTTTTCAAGAACTCATAAGTGTTATATAATTGTTCTAGCAATGAAATCGAGTTATTTTCTTTACAAAGATTAGATTTTGATACCGGGTTTTTAAATTTCTAATTTAAAAAAAAAATGTTCTTGTTTCTTTTACTGTTTCTATGATTCTTTCACTGTAGAAAATAAAATATTTTATTCCACTTAATGTTGACGATATTCGACTTGTCCTCCTTTTCCTTTTCCTTAATCAACAATTTTTTATGCGTTATGCTATCTCTATTTTGTAGCATATCAAAGACCACTGCAAAGCTTCGATTATCTGTAAATTTGCCTCTCCCTTCATAAAACGCTAAAACGATGCATATATGTTAATGCATTTCTCAGCATTGGGATGTATCGAGTATTTCTACTGCAAAATCATGTGCAGAGCGCAACACACTCGCAGTTGCAATTTGCCCACCTATTTACACCGCGCGGGATTAGACATACCTTCCAGCAGCGCAACCGCGGGCAAGTCTCACGATATGTTGAAGAATATGTGTATCTAGAATGTGCGGATAATGTGCCAATAAGCTTTATTGCATTTGGCCACATTTGCTGCTCAGCTCCGACTTAAGGTGCAAAGAAATAATTAAGCTAATGGTTTTTTATTTTTATTGAGTTTAGTTAGACATATCAGTTCGATAGGCACGAAACGGTACGTGGAACGTTAAACCGAGGATTAGCATCATTCAATGAATTTTATGGGCTTCGATTTTCCGCGAACAGGTAGCATGTGCAAATCGGCGAACGCGGTCATTATTTCACGGTTGGATTGAGCCGGTAGGGATGAGCTGTTAAAAAGAAGTAATTCCAAGGGTATTAACTAGGGATGCTATACCGGTTTTACCGAAACCGGTTTTACCGGTATTACCGGGCTATTTTGCAATACCGAATTACCGGTTTTTCCAAGACCTAAAACCGGTATTTTCGGTATTTTTTTTTCATCATCAAATAACAACTCAAGAAGCCTGAATCGCTGGTGAAACTTTTAAAGCACGGGGAAACTTAAATTCATGATTGAAGGTTCTAAAAATAATAACTCAATTATATAGTTCTTCCAAAGGGAAAACCCTGAAATACCTCACCGCTGTCAGCATAGAGCCGGAGTGCCTCATGCTTTTTAAGCAGTCGTCTCCATTCAACACGTTCCAATCCATGGGCTACTCGTCGCCAATTTCTCAGTCGTCTCAGAAGTCGCAAATCACTATCGATCTGATCATGCCATCTTGCATGTTGAGCTCCTCTGTTACTGGTGTCGATGGGGTCGTCGAAGAGAACTGTTTTCGTTGCTGAGAAACAAGGATACGCTTTACTTAAGCGATGAGGAATTCATGAAGAAATAAGAAATTGTGCAGTGCTAGAACCAGCCATGGCTGCTGTCGAATTGCTGTACTGGAAAAATTGCAAACTCTACGAACTACGAACTCTAAAACTACTCTCGGAACACCTGTCAAGTATTGCACAACTGCTGTTCGAGTTACTGTATCGGTAGAATTTCAGAGAGAGCTCGTATATTTAAATTTATCCGTTTTAAAATTAGCCGCACTATTCGTGATGACTTTGTAATATTCTTCAAGGCATCAAGGATGTTTTAATAATAAAATTCTGCAAGGTTTTATTATTTTAACAGCCAATGGAATAAACTCAGAAACCGAGCAGGCAGAGGAACCAAATCAACTGAACCTTCAGTTATTCAGGTATTTATCATAATTGTCAGTATCTAAGCAACTTATTAAAAGCTCTTGAACAAGGGTTTTCCTACGCTACATTTCTAATTTATCACTAGGAATTATTCTTTCTTTCTCTGTGGAGACCGAATGAAGATTCTCTGCCTCCGGAAGTTTTTCATTGAAATTTGTTCTCGTTTAAAAGATGACACGGTAAATTCTCTTCGCATTGTTAAATATTATTTTTTAATGAACTAGTCAATTAACTATGCGACAGAAATTGAGAATCGTTGATTATGGAAGGATCTTCTTCAAATCATATGATTTTTAAATATAGTTTTCAAGAGTTAACTTTTACCGGTTTTCTACCGGTTTTACCGGTATTGCATTTATCAATACCGAAAAACCGGTTTTCAAAATACCTCCCGGTATTGGCATCTCTAGTATTAACATTATATAACCTAACCCGGACGGCAGCTCTACAAAGGAGAAGCCTTCAATTTGACTTTCCAACAATCAACTTATTTCCTAGCAAATATGTAAAAACATTTTCAAAGCCGAATGTCAATTTGAAAGATTTTGTTTCAGCATTTGAATTTCGCGGTCGATCATTCAGTTTGTACTGGTTTAACACTGTAAATTAGTTCTAAAAGTTCCCCATGACGCACCGCTCGGCAACCTACAGCGTGCAAAATCTGTCACGGTGGTCGTTTCTGCTTCGTCCGGATAGTCTATTCCGAAAACACCTCAACGCGCCGAAGGAAGAACCAGCATGAAATCAATACTCAGCATTCACACAGCCCAGGACCAAAGATAATTGACCGAATCCCATAATATTGTCACAACAAAATGTGGATATGGAGAAAATGTTGAGTCTCGTCTTTTTTTTTATTTTCGGCAAGTTTGACTGATGAGATCAATTTTGAGAGAGAAAATGCGTTAAATGGGACACACATCACAGGTCGGATTCTGTCAGACAGTCAATAGTGGGTTGACAGCAGATCTCCTATTGCGGATGTTCGGGTCCAGTCCGGTGTCGATTCAGGTAAGGTGCAACGTATCTTCTGACTGTCGTTGTCAACCTTTATCCTTATTTTGAGCAGCTTTTCCGCAGGCTGGTAAAAGGATCAACTAGGTTTGCTGGTCGGTTCTAGGGAACAGACTAGGATTTGTTTGTTTGTTTGTTTGCACACAAAGTCGATGTATCACATTTCTCGCCTATTCTCCGCCATCCTTTCAGCTGCATACCATGCCAATATCCTATGGTCGAGGTGTGTGAGGAAGCTAATAAGCTTGTTGGGAGATAGTAACCTGCTGTGATGATTATCCTATTATGCTAGCCAGCGAAAAAGAATCGTTTGTTCTCTGCCTGAAATGCTAGTGAGCATAGAGCGAGGGTGTGATATATGTCCTTTGTCTCACAGTATGTTTTGATCCTGTGAGCCATGCGTGGATTGTGTCCCATTGATCAATACCAAGGGAGGTTACCTCAATTATCTGTGTAGCCGTTTGGCCATCCGAAAGTCCTACGAACACCTAATTGAGCATCCGACAACCAGCATGATGTGTTTGCTAACGGCTCACTACTGCAGTGGTGGTCTCAAATGCTTTCTCAGAAGTGCTAAAAAACCGGAGAATTAGATTAGATTGTGGCAGTAATAGTGCACCCACGAACAAGACACTGAAGAAGGCCACCCACCAGATCCCGACGAATGTGAAGTTAATGTTGCTGGGATTACAACCGAAGCCACCTCCCACAAAGGATAGAAAGCAACGTCCAGCCCCAGAGAAAACAATAATCTAAAGCCGCCAGTCTGCGACATGCATATTCATAGAGCCCAAACACCGGAATCAAATCTTTTACTTAAAACAATGTGCTCTGAAGAAGTCACGGTCGGTGTCCATTTTCGGAAATGGCGGCATCGTTTCTCTTATCGTATTTTATTTCTTCTGCTGAGGTAAACTTCGGCTCTGTTCGTCTGTGTCGTTTCAGCTGTTAACCATTTTTCAAGCATTCAACGGAAAAGAATTGCTGAATATGTTTCAATTAAAGATGTCTGTTGCTTATCTTTTCGTCGCTGGGCGGTCGGAGCATGCACCATCAGCGGGAAAAACGTTTCAGGCGGCAACTTTTACAACTGTTTTCACCACGACAACGCCAGAGCCAGAGGCACTATTAAGACAAAAGAGCCGGCATGTAAATGAGGCTCTTTGTCATAGCACAAGATACGCTACGCACTGAAAGGGTAGTAAGAGCCACCCACCCACGGTGGCAATCTTAGAAGGTGTTATTTTGGATGATAAATGTTGAACAGAGAGTGATGTTTGTCACTCTGGGAAAGGGATGCGGATGATTCACAATTCGAATTTGCTAGCGCGAATTTCTCGCGAACTTGACCAGTGGCTGGTAGCACCCCCTCTGTGGGAATATTGATCTCTCTAATCCAGATATCTAGTGTAATTAAGTTACTTAGCTTTTGGTAATTTAATAAAAGAATGGCAAAACTTACAATACTGCAAAGTAAAGACCGACGAAATATGACTTTTTGCTCTTTTTAGATGACGGATTTCGAAAATATACATCTGGCCCAACATTGCTCGTTCGGCCTCAGCTAATGTGTATTTAAGGGGTAACGACTTTTTGACACGAAATCGACATAATTTGCCTTATATCACTCGAAGACGTCCATGGCATGAAGGCAAATCCAACCAGCAATTTTTGGACAGACTTCAGAAGAGCAAGAAGTCGATTTTGGAGACACTCTTTCTAACACACCTGTCTATTCATGGTATCTGTGGTCACGAAAGATATACTCCGGGGTCAGTCCCGGCGTAGTGGTTAGAATTCACGCCTCTCACACCGAGGACCCGGGTTCGAATCCCAACCCCGCAGAAGTCAGGAATGACGCAAGCTGATTAAAGTGACTATAATTAAACAAAAAACCCGATTTAATCCACCTAGTGGTGAAAGGTACCTTTGTTATGTCTTACTTGCTATTTGAGATAGAAATCGACACGTCTTCGGAGTATAATTCATCTATTGGTTAACGTTACGTACTGCGTTGCTTTACATAAAATTTTTGAAAATTGAATTGAAGTTTGCAAAATTTGAACTAAATATGACCACTTATGAATTTTGATAGATCCTTTTTTCATGAAAGTGCTGAATAAAGATAAGTAAGTTGTTAATAATTTGAGTAAGTGCAAGTAACAGTAAGTTGTAAGAGCAAATATTATTCTTTAACATATACATTGCGTAGTAAAGGTCTAGTTTATAGATTTTTGAACTATGCATAATTTCCTGTAATGCCTATTTGATTCACACCAATAAAGTTTTCCAGAATAAATTTCATCAATTTTTATTAACCTTCGGCTACTCACGCTGTTGTATTTTGTATAACACGTGGAGTTACAAATCGTTGTGTAACTAACGTATATTCTTCAATAAACTTGTTATGAGCAAAATGTCATAATTATTCAATGCATTAATACTTTAAATTGTTGGGAAAATAGATCAGCATAAACTGACATCACAGAAATGAAGCATCAGCATATGAGGTGTACCGGAATTGGCCCAACTGGAATTTTCTCTCGTTTCTTCATATGGAAAAATGGTGCCTATATGCATCAAAACAATCAGCAATAATGTAAAATGTTTAAAATGTATCCGTCTGTTGGTAGCCGAGTAATTCGGGGTCAAAATTAGGGTATTTTTTATAATCAAAGTTCCACAGCTCCTAAACAAGCAAACGTAGAGGTATACTATATTCAGAAAAGTTATGTATTTTTACTATTTGTGCAACTTTGTAATACATGAAAAAGTCATACAACAATTACGAAAAGAGCTACAATAAAAAACTGATTTCACTAATTCATATACAATAAATAAGATTTTTCTAGCTTCGCTGAAGAGATAGAGGGTTACTGTCTTCAGCAAAATTTCTTGTAATAATATGCTCTAAAACTTTACAGAACACATCAATGTGTTATATTGAAACTGAAGAAAAATATTTTTTTTTATTTCACTTTTAGGGGGATTAATCAAAATTTAAATTGCACCAGACGATAGAACTTTCAATTTCAAGAAATTCTTCCAAAGGTTCGATAAACCTAAAACCAAGTTTTCCCAGTCAAAACTCTAGTGCGCATGTCTTTTTGGCTTTGGGCCATTGTGCGCGCGAGTAACCGTATTACAAAAGTTGGCGCGAGTGTTGGAGGGTTAATATCTTTTGATCGGCAAAACCAATTCTTCTGAAATTTTGCATATATATTTGCAGCATTAAAATCTCTAATTTGATGTAAAAATAATTCAAACTAGATAAATCATCCTAGATAAAATAGTTATAAATTATTATAAATTTTAATGTGTTGTATTCAATTGCTCATAACTTTCAAATTAAACGTCCAATCAAAAAACAAATCAATAGTGATCTATTAGGCTATGTTACCTTTCAAATGAGACTAATAGCGCCTAAGTCGGTTTAGCCATCTCTAAGAAACAGGCGATAATTATTACCTTGTCAAAACAGGGTTTTTAAGCATAACTTCTAAACTACTCGTTTGTTTTCAATAAAATTTATCCGAAAAATTTAGCCTTAACAAGAGCTTTCATTCGATACTAAGATCGTTGAAATCGGTCATTTGGTTCCGGAGAAAATCGTGTCCCGTAATTTTCACGTTTTTACTTATAACTTTTAAACGAAAAGTCGGACCACGAAACAATTCAATAGTGATATACTAGGCAATAATACCTTTCAAACAAAAGTAATAGCGAACAAATCGGTCCAGCCATCTCCGAGAAACAGGCGATAGAAAAGTTGCGCCCCGCACATACATACACACATACACACACACACACACACAGACATTGCTCAGTTCGTCGAACCCTGTCGATTGGTATATGTGGCTCGGCCCTCCGGGCCTCGGATCAATTTCGTGTTTTTCGACCAATTCCTAAACCTTTGTTATAGTATAACAAAGGTAAAAAAAAGATATACTCCGCTCTCCGCATGAAAATATTACTTGTGAAATTAAGAATATCTAGGCGAACTTCGACATCTTCTGGTCTCGAAGATTCTCTGAAACATCAAACTTATCCTTAGCAGTGAAGTACTGGTTCCCCTGAATCCGCAGACCACTTTCATGTAGGTCTAGTCTGATATACAATTTGTCTGATATACAGGGTGTTCAATAAGTTCGAATACACTTTAAAAATATGTTTAAAAAATGAAAATACAAGATATTCTTTTCTGCATTGGCGGAAATAGCGCACATTGCTAGGGGGGACTATAGTC
>NC_071355.1:148786950-148976950 GCF_943734655.1 Sabethes cyaneus | reverse complement strand
TTTTATGGGAGTCTCGAATTTCTCGAGTTCGATTAGTTTTTGAGTTTCGCAAAAATTTCTGTTTCATTTGTATGAGAGTCCATATCCCCCTACCACAGAAGTGAGAGGTCTCTAACTATCATAAAATAAATTCAAGACTCCAAAATCTCCCACATGCCAAATTTGGTTCCATTTGCTTGATTAGTTCTCGAGATAAGAAGAAATTTGCATTTCATTTGTATGGAAGCCCACCCTCTTAAAGGGGAGATGGGTCAGAACTCGCTTTCTAAAGAGGAGAGAGGTCTCAATTCACCATGGAAAAAAATCTTGCCTCCAAAACCACTTACATGTCAAATTTGGTTCCATATGATTGATTAATTCTCGAGTTATAAGGAAATTTGTATTTCATTTGTATAGGAGCACCCTTCCTAAAGTGGGGAGGGGTCCTAATTCACCATAGAAAATATTCTTGCCTACAAAAACACCCACATGCTAAATTTGGTTCCATTTGCTTGATTAGTTCTAGAGTTATGAGGAAATTTGTATTTCGTGGTATGGGAGCCCCTCCCTCCTAAAAAGATAAGGGGTCCTATTTCATCATAGAAAAAATGGTTGCCTCCAAAAACACCCACATGCCAAATATGGTAACATTTGCTTGATTAGTTCTCGAATTATGAGAAAATTTGTATTTCATTTGTGTAGAAGCCCCTCCTCTTAAAGTGGGGAGGGGTCCTAATTCACCATAGAAAATATTCTTGCCCTTGAAAACCTTCACATGCCACATTTGGTTCCATTTGCTTGAATAGTTCTCGAGTTATAGGGAAATTTGTATTTCATTTGTATGGAAGCCCCCCCTCTTAAAGGGGAGAGGAGTCATAATTCCCCTTCTAAAGAGGGGAGGAGTCTCAATTTACCATAGAATAAATTCTTGTCACCAAAAACACCCACATGCCAAATTTTGTTCTATTTGCTTGATTAGTTCTCGAGTTATGCAGAAATTTGTGTTTCATTTGTATGGAAGCTCCCCCTGTTAGGAAGGGTCATCATTAAAACCTTTCCTGGCCCCAAAAACCTGTACATGCAAATTTTCACGCCGATTGGTTCAGTAGTTTTTGATTCTATAAGGAACATCCCGACAGACAGACAGACAGAAATCCATTTTTATATATAAGATTCCGCGGGTTGCGTTTAACGCCTGGTTGTCAAAATTTGGTGCGTTTTGTCCACTGGTTTTGGCGTTTTGTCCCACGTAATGATTTTGACTCATGCTAAAAATAGTCAAAAAAAAATTCACCAGGAGTAAGTGCAAAAAAGATCTCAAATCCTTCTAGAAGTTGAAAAACGTGGAACAAGCACATCATTGCTCTACAAAATGATGTTTTGCTTAAGCGGTGCGTTCTGCAACACTTTACCCTTAAAGGATTCAACTGCTGCTGACTGCAAGTGTAAAAACAGACATTCTCCTTCCAATTACATAGTTAGTTTCGATTCGATGGAGAGCTTGTGCAACGCTCCCTTCTAGCGATATTACGAAAATACTACGAACGACTGCGTGCGTTCGAACTAATTAGCGCTATTAGGTGCAATTTGAGATGAAGATGAATTTATTTTAATGTCTGTTATTTTAATGAGATTGCACGAAGTTGTAATAAAAAGTGTTAACCACTAATAATGCAATCATTTGAATGCATTCTATTTTGGAATCCTCCAAAAACCAGGAGAGTACTTGGGAACCGCGTAACGCATACGCATACGCAATTCGTCATAATTTAACTCACTGAGCCGAACGTAAAACAAATAATGACAGGTTGCGGAACCACAAGAGAAGAACATTAGTAACAGTACCATCAATCACTATTAACCATCCCTTTAGCAGGCAGCCATGTTGGTAGCCGCCAACATCCCAGCGCGTACAGAAATTAAATCTCGAGCAACATGTTAAAAGCACCGACGACAGATCTTTCAAATATCTGCCCTATCAACTATTGATGGGAGTATAGAGGACTACCATGGTTGCAACAGGTAACGGGGAATCAGGGTTCGATTCCGGAGAGAGAGAGCCTGAGAAATGGCTACCAAATCCAAGGAAGGCAACAGGTGCGTAAATTATCCAATCCCGGCACGGGGAGGTAGTGACGAGAAATAACAATATAAGGCTCTTTTATGATGTCTTGATATATGATAATTGGAATGAGTTGAGCATAAATCCTTTAACAAGGATCAAGTCAGTGTTAAAAAGACCAATTTGCAAATGAGAGATTTTCGTCGCCCTCTCTTACGCTTATTACGGCGATGCAAGTGCATTTAAAAGCATTTGCTTTGCATGCAACTATTGCTGGTAAACTATTGTTAGTATAAATCGTTAAGAAAAATTGCAAGAGAATCCCTCATTTGCACATTGGACATTTTGACATGTTGCTCGTGAAATAGTATTTCACGGGTCCGTTTCATTTTAGTTAGCAGCTTGATTTGAGCTCGCTGTCAAATTTTGGGCCTACAACATGATGCCCCATATATATATTGATTCAACTTATAGCTTTCCCGCGTACTCATTCCCGTATCTTGCGTTATGGTAAATTCGAGCACGCGGAAAAGCAATGTCAATATCAGCAAATAACGATGACAAATGTCCAAATCGATGTAATATGTTCTACTGGCACTACACTGGCAGCAGAATACAATGAAATTTGATGAAGCTCGAAGCTTTGTTTATAAACCATTTTCAATACAATTTAATTCCTTCATAAACACAAGAAAAAAAACCGCATTTCAAGGTCATGACTAAAATCACGATTTTGGTCAATTTCACAGGAACGGAGCCTTTCTCAGAAGACCCGCGCTGAGAAACGCGGACTAACACGCTTACGGACGAACAACGTCACACGCAGTACCTTGCAAGTCGTAAGGGCCTGCATAGTGTCGTTGTCCTAAAAGTAAAAACACGTTAGATTAAAACTTCTCGGTCGGTGGTTTCTACAGTAGGTGGAGGAAGAGGCACAATTTGTGTCTAAAAATAGCCCAACCCATGTCGCTACGGTTAATAAGGGGGGTTGTGCAGACTTCTTTTGTCCAGCGCCTCTATGGTTCAAAGGTACACGGGTACCAGCGAGCCACACGCCCTAGCAGGTGTTGTGGGTTCAAATCCGGTTATAATCTCTGATTATAGCTTGGTTCGACCCATGCACCTTCCAGCATTGGACAAAAGATAGGAGTCACAACGGCAACTTGTTAAGCGTAGCTACCTGTAACCCCCCCTCCCCCTTCCGTTCCACTCTTTCCCTCCATTCCCAAAAAATCCTTCATTACTTTTCCTTACCGTCCCTCCATCAATTGTAGAATCATCGTTTAAAAAAAAATAATAATAGTATATGCCTGACCGCATTTCAAGGTCATGACTAAAATCACGAGTTTGGTCAGATCGACTTGGCTGTTTGACTCAACAGCTCGATTTAACTGCTCGAGTGGACTACTCGACTAAACTACTCGATTTGATTGCTCGACTCAACTGACAGCTTGATTTAACAGTTCGACTAGACTGCTCGACTTAGCCACTCAACCGGACTGCTCGACTCAACTGTTTGACTTAACTATTTGATTCGACAGCTCGACTTAACTGCTCGATTCAGCTGCTCGACTCAGCTGCTCAACTGGACTCAACTCAACTGCTCGAATGAACCGTTCGACTGGACTACTCGACTCAACTGTTCAACTCAACCGCTCGACTCAACTGCTCGACTCAACTACTCGACTCGACTGCTCGACTCGACTGCTCGAATGAACTGCTCGAGAAAAATAGCAAAATTTCATAAATAAATACAACTAATATTTGAACTGGGTCGAAATTTCTTAGTGGAAGCTGCTCAACTGGACTACTCGACTCGACTGCTCGACTCAATTGCTTGAATGAGCTGCTCGATTCGACTGCTTGAATGAACTGCTCGACTCAACTGTTCGACTTAACCGCTTTATCCAACTGCTTGACTAAACCATTCGATTCGACCGCTCGGTTTGACTACTCGATTCAACTACTCGACTTAACTGCTCGATTAAACTGCTCGACTGGACTGCTCGATTTAGCTGCTCGACTTGGCTGCTCGGCTTGACTGCTCGACTCGACCACTCGATTCAACTACTCGACTCGACTGCTCGACTCAACTGCTCAACCGGACTGCTTGACTGAACAGCTAGATTTAACTGCTCGACTAGATTGCTCGATTTGACTGCTCGACTCGACTGCTCGACCCAACTGCTCAACTTGATTGCTTGTCGCGATATTATATGATCGGTGTTAAATCAGACCGGACCAAGTCGCAAAATTTTAAAAAATGAGTTAATAGCAAACGATCAAGAATTTTCTAAGCAACATTTTACTATAATCAGACTTCATAAATGTTGCAAACAACCAGAACTTTTTATTCAGTTAAATAATATCCAATACGACCATAAAATCTATTTGTTTAAGTTTGCGGCTATGACTCTTTTATGTACAACATCATAGAGCTATATATTATGCAATATAAGAACTCAAAGAACTAATACAAAGATTAAACATGGAATGTATTCGTAGTTTTCGGAATTCTGAAAAGACATTTATATTTTCCGGATCGTAAAATTCCGGCTCAACTAGTAAGTAATGAATATTACTGCACACTGCAGTGTAGGCAACGCAGGCTGACAAAAATTTTCTCTTTTCTGATTGAAATTCGGTTGTAAGGTTCCAAGCGAAATGAAATATATTTTTCACGCTAGTAAAAATGTTGAAAATATCTTGTATGGATTTTACGCTTGAAACTCTATAAAGGGCTTAAACGGAAACGAATGCTTTTGCCACGGGTACCCACCTCGATTTGGGACGGCATCCGCATAGCAGCGCCTACTATCGTAGAGCCGCGCGTGCACAAGGAAAATGGTTTTTTGTCCTGGAAAATCCGTTACGTTGAAAAAGTAGCTGCCAACAGGAGTGGCAGGTAGCATTACAGATTTTTTGCTGCTATCCATTCCTCCCCAGACCAAATCCTCATTTTGACCACGGCGAACGCTGTTGGAGAGAAATAAGAAAAACATACATTCAAGTTCAATAATATCGCACTACTCTACACGTTAATAATAAACACAAGTGAATTAAAAATATGGTGCGATTTTTCTTGTTGCAATTACACGCTCAGCACTTTTTCGCCCGAAGTAGAACTGTGCATTTAGACAAATGTGAGCAAAGACACGTACACCTAACTATCACCCGGCTGATTTACATTTGCACATAGATATTTTGAAAAATCACTCGAAAATGCCCTATCGATATTGAAAATTTTACATTTGTATTATCAATACAAATGTATTTAACCAATAACATAAACATTAATACTCACGTAATTAACACGTGGTCTAGTTCGACGTCATCCGGCAACTCGGAATCGACGAAATCTCCTACAATCCAGTTGACAGCTAACTGATTATCCGAAACATACGCTTCGGTACTTATATTAGGCAGGCTCCGTTCGTAGTAGCAGGAACAAACCTGTTCCACGCACTCTGAAAATGATTTCATGTTGTAAGCATGTTTCTAATAATAGCATTTGACTAACAATTGCAACTCTTTTATGCAAATTTTACTGCAAATCATAACCAACATAACCAATAACCTAATGTCATGCTAAGTTTATATAACTTGTTTTCGAAAAGTTTACCCGAGCAGGAGCGAAGAGCAAAATAATTTAAAAACAATATCAAACTGTGTCATAATGCTATATTTTGTTATTGAATAGATATGGAGATACATTGATAACACATTTTGTTATTGGGTAGATATATAAAACAGTGGTTGTAAGATGAGTCTAATAACTGATTTTGATATCATGTCATATTATGACCACAGACAAACAGACATAACTCTTGGAGAAATATCAACAAAAATTATCGTACCTCACTTTTAGCTTGAACACTAGCACCATCTATGATCGACATTCCCAAATATTAAATAGCAACATGGGTATCCCTCGAAGTAGCAAGTATTTTTTATTGGGAATTCCCGTTCTTTCGTAAAAAAGCGCCACTTTGACCAAACCGGAGACATTCCCAACTAAGAATAAATTTGAAATGACGGTTTAATCGGTACGAAGAATGGAAAACGAGTGTTATGTCTGTTTGTCTGTGTTATGACCTTAAAATGACAATAGATATATTTCATAAAATTTTATTTTATTGATTAAAGAGTTTTTAGATTATAAATATTTTATAAAAGGATTTTTTAATATCTCATATGCTACTGCATTTGTTATTCAATACCTTAATAATACTAAAATATGTTATTCCAAACTCTGAATATAGTCATGTTATTGGTGCTTTGTTATTCAAATAACAAAAGTAGTTATTCTTTTGGCCTTAAAGGAGCAAAATTTTGATATTATTTTTTGTCATTTTACCAACTATGTCAGCCAAAACAAGATCAAATTTTGATATGAGTTATTCCATTTCCATAACATATTTTGATATTATATTGCTCTTCGCTCCTGCTCGGGTACTTTGTTCTTTTTATGTTTACACTGTGGTTTTAAAATACTAAATCCTGGTATAGACCTTTCCATTTATGTATGTGTTGGTGCTTGAAATGAGGCAAATTTCATGTATATATACGCGTATTTCGTATTCGCTAGTGTGGGTCCTTGAGCTGTCAGAAAGCTCTATATTAAAAACATGTCTAACTAAAAAAAGTGTTTTTTGTTTTGTTATATCCAACAAAGTCCAGTCCAAATACTTACCGGGAACCTGGTAAATCTCGGTAAGAGATTTGACATAGTCTAATGGCTTAACAACTACCTCGTACGTGCATAGTGCCAAGATAACGCACTCGTGCTTATGCAAAACGTGTGGATCTCGTGGTATAAGTACCGTTGTTTGCTCCTGAAAAGTAAAAGTTAAGATAAAAAAATCGTCAAACGACTAGTTAAAAAGCAAAGCGTAACGAGTGGCAACTAAAATTTTGGAATTTTTCCGCGGCCTAAGTGTCAACAACAAACGAGCTCAGAGAGAAATGACAGCATGTATGTGTTAGCTCTCTCTTTTAATATTATAATATTTTTTGTTTTATTTATGCTTACCCAGTTTTGCTAAAAATGACGTCGAAACAGAAATCTTGGCAAAAAGTATACGGTACAACAATTAAAAAGCAAATATGTTGCGGTTTCGACTGTTTACCATATCCTCAAATGACCAACAACTATTCGCAAGCAAGGTAGTGGAAGACCAGACAAAATTATGGACGCAGAAGGACATCGTTCTTTTTCTCGTTTCTTCAACAACAAG
The DNA here is from genome assembly GCF_943734655.1 of Sabethes cyaneus. Lineage (NCBI taxonomy): Eukaryota > Metazoa > Arthropoda > Insecta > Diptera > Culicidae > Sabethes > Sabethes cyaneus. Next base: position 148,969,672 of record NC_071355.1, on the reverse strand, counting down.
CCCTCTGGTTTGGCTATCAATTAAGATGCACCAGACGAATGTTTGAAGAAAAATTTGATCCCGTTTCTACAAAAACATCATGCAGATGGACAATACGTGTTTTGGCCGGATAAAGCGTCATTGCATTACGCAAAAAAAAACACAATCGTTCCTAAATAGCCATTCGATCCCATTTTTACCCAAAAACCACGACCCGAAAAATCTGTCTCAGTGCGCCCAATCAAAGATTTCTTCGGGATTTTGAGTTCCTTGGTGTACAAAAATAACTGGAGAGCCACGAATTACAAACAGTTGATTGGTAGTATCAAGAGATGCATTCGCAAAGTTGACATGATGGCCGTACAACGCTCCTGTTTCGACGTCAAACGAAAGCTTCGCCGAACAGCCGATTACGGACCGTTTTCAAATGTACACTTTTTTTTTTCAACAATGGATAATGTATCTTTTATTTCGGTAAATGAGATTTTCTTCATGTATCTTTGCCTTTTTTTTTTTGAGAGCTTGAGAAAAATATTCCAAAATTTTAGTTGCCACCCGTTAGGTGCTATATTTCGTTTGATCTCCTGTTTTTATACGACAGACTTCGCAGCCAGCCGTTAGAGAACAGGATATTTTCAGGACTTAAACCTGACTAAAAGTAAATTTGAATGCTATCATTTTGCAACTTTCATCGGTCCTGGTCAATAACTGAGTAGCAGCACACGGGCGGTATCCTATGCTAATGCAAATTGCAAGACTGTTGAATTTCTTTTCACCAAATCACGAATGTTGAGTTTTAAATCGTTCCGGCTGCACTGTTTATCAAAATTTTCAGATTTTCTGGAAGCATTGCACAACAGATTTTGGCATATGATTACACAGGTCTGCATCAAAAAACTGCATATGATTTTTCAACTGATTCTTATAGATTTTTGTCCACTAAATTCAGAAAAAATAATAAAAATTGTCCGTCACGTTACGTTTTCATGCAATACTTGTTGAATAATCTTGAAAGTTGGTTTTAGACACATTCCACGCGCATCTATCCCATGAGAGCAAATTTTGAAAGCAGTAATATTAAAAATATTTGTATGTAGTATGTTCAAACATACTATAAAGCTTACAAAAATCCTGAATTGCCATATTGATTATTGACAATTCATGCTAAAATGCACCTTACAAGTGGGAGGTTAACAATATAGATTTTTTCATCATTTAGAAAAGGCTGAATTTAATTCTCTGTGAATAGTTTTAAGCCAAAATAATTTAAAACTGTATATCGTCAAAGCATGTTTCATTACTAGGCTAACATTTTGTTCATACAGAGTTTTTTGAAAAATGAAAGCATTTTCCAGATTAGCGGCTTTTAAAAACAGGTACTTTTATAGTGGTGTCCCGCAACGAAAATTTTGCATTTATTTCCATATACCAGAGAATATAAATCCGAATTTTTCGAAACTATGGAATTTCTTTAATCATATATGTACAATCAAAATCGCGCTGTGCTTGACTTTTGATAAGCATTTCTATGTAAAATAAAATAGGTGCTTCAAAATGATGCCCCGTAACGTTTTGTTTAACGCAAAAAGTAATTGAATGAAAAAGCACTTATCATGATCATCATGATTCAACTAATCTTTATCGATGGTAACAAATTTATTATTTTGATGACCGAATGCAAGTAAATATGTATTTACTATAAGTATGTATAAATATGATTGCAATATAATAATATATTGTAATATTAAGGAATGTGCGGTAAAGACGGGTACCTCAAGATTAAAATTCAATATCTACACAAGTATCTCTGTTTGATATAGCCATACTGCTAGTAAATTTTGTTCAAAACTAATACTTTATCATCAAAAACATTACCTAGTAATCATATTTTCTAGACATTGTACAGAAAAACGGACACATTATATGAAAGGTGGACACCGCAAAAAAAGGTGTGACGCCTGATGAGTAATACCTAACCATCCAGTTAGCTTCGAGGTATGATACCAGTCGTTGTATGTTCGAATCTCGACTGGATGGTGCTGCCAAAGTCAGTAGGATCGTTGTACAAGCCCCGAAGAGTGATTTATTTATTTTGGACAGACGTTGTGCGTACATTATTTTGGATATTTACGGCAAAATCAAATAGAAGGGACCAACATAAAGTACGCGTAAAGCCTATCCAAAATAGACATATTTTAAAAAAAATTAGAAATTTTGTTTTTTTGGCCAAAATCATGCAAAATCTTACAAAGGGGGAGGGTACCCGACCCGACCCGTACCCGGTTTCAAAAACAAAAATTAAGAACCCGTACCCGACCCGAACCAGCAAATTATTTTTTTTTCAATACCCGAACCCGACCCGAACCCGGCGGGTACGGGTACGGGTGCGGGTTTCGGGCAAATTTTCCGCTACCCGACCATCTCTAGTCCAAACCCTAAGATTAGGCAAGTATTTCATTATAATACTTCAGTATAGTTCTCACACGGGTATTTTTCTTTACCTGGAAGTAAACTTTACCTTAATACATATACTTCGTTACGTATGTTTTATTACCAGACTATAACACACCAAATCAGTACACTATTGTTACAAAATATAGTGAATATAGACCAGATATAGAAAATATGACGGCCTGAACAGAAATCTAGAGAAAATAAACCATATAATGCAGTTTACTTTTTTCGTTACGGGACACCATTTGCAGAATACCGTTTGCCCAACAGCGCATGGTGTCCCGTAACCAGGCTTGGCATACACTTTTCGCTTTGATTTTGCTCTTTTGATTACTGCTCCTCAACCAAGCAGAATTTGAAAAAGTGGTGTATGGGGCATTTGTAGAGCTAGAAATTATCTATAATATTGCTGAAGAAAGTGAAGTTTTATCTTTAGTATTTACGGCGCTGTAGCGCAGCAACACCGTTGGTAGCAAAAAGAGCGCTCTTTTTGCTACCAAGAGGGTAGCAGCCTTATAGCGCCATAAATACAAAATGCACAGTAACGCACAGCACATAACTTCAGCAATATTGTAGATAATAACAAATAAGTCGGCCGCTGAGTACACAAACATGTGTTCCGCAGCAAAAACTGGACAATCGATAAACACAAATTGCATAAAACATTTCATTGGCGCAAATCTGATCATGGGATGTAGGATCCAGTTGTACAGGCAGAGACGTTCTAGATTGTATATGTCTCACCATAACGCAATGTATGAGTCGGGATCGCTTTATTCGATTTCACAACTATTTTCATATAGAGTACGGGAGGGTATTTTCAGCCCATTAAGCCAAGGTAGCCTAAACAATATTCAGAAATTTCGTTGAAACTATATTCATTCGAGACAAGATTTTTATACCAGTTATATAGATAATTGATAGAATAATATTTACTGAATATCGGCGTGTATTTTGGTCTTAATGAAACGCTACTTAATTTGAATTATAGTCGCGAGAAATGATGAAGTCGCTGCGGCCCATTTTCTATAGTGGTGTCTGTGTTTTTTAAATCCGATCGGCCGAAATAGCCTGCACAAGGATTAGATGCTTATTGCCGGCTCATTGAAGACAACTAGTTTTGTAGTGACAACAGCTTGCTGCTGGCGCTAGTGTATCATTGAATCGTACATATACATTAGCACCAGCAGCAAGTGGTTGTCACTCAAATACTAGCTATGTCAACACGATAGAAGAGTTTCAGGGGCAGCTGCATCACATCTTGGTAGCAGTGTAAATAAAGCACCATATACTGAAATTAAAAGCAAAATGCTGCAGATTGCTAGTGAATGAACATTGATTTATATTTTCATATCAGAGGGGAATTTTTGTGTTCTTCCGTGATGAAAAGAAGTAGAATTGTTCTGTGACATCATATTCACAGCTGTTTAGTTGCTAGAATAAGTAAACGTGATCATAATTGTGTGTTTTCCGAACCATCATCAAGAGCGGATACGCGTAGGATTACTGCTAGTTTTTTCAGCCTGATTCCACTGGCACGGAAAAACAGTGGTTTTGATGTTTATTGAATAAAATTTAGCAAATTACTCACATTTTTATGAAAATAGTTATAACTATTTTTTATTTGGGACCTCGCAGCAAAAAAGGTAATGTATGCCAAATTTGGTAACGTGCTGGAAATACCCTCCCGTACCCTGCCTAGCCGACAAAAAAATCAGAGTGGTTGTGTACAAGACACGACCGCATATATAGGTGACGCAGGACTACGTAAGTCTCTTTGTAGTGATAGTAGCATGTATCCATGCTTGTAATCATTCGATTTTTCATGTATACATGCTATATGCAACATATATACATGCTACATACGTTGTATGTAACATTTATCAAAGTAGTATCATTGCATACGTTCAAGCCTCAAAAGATTTTATAGTTATTTCTATGTACATTTGGAAACAATTTAACAAAATCAAGAACACAAACTATTGCTTTCCTGCTACCTTACAGAAATTAAAGATTGTTTTTATTACCCGTGGTTCCCCACGTTGAAGGGATTTTACCAATTCAATCCTATTTTATCAACAGCACATCTTTTCATTACACTTCTAATGAAACGACAAGCATGCGTATTCATACAGAGTCATATTATAACCGAACACTACACTGCCCATAAACGCATAACAGTCCCATATGACTTTTCACCATTTTTGAGATAAACCTGGGAATCGTCTTTAAATTACCTATTCTTTCAATATTTCAAACAAAAAAGCTATGTTTGTTCCCAAAATGTTGAAAAAAATATTAAACTATGTCAGTCCCATATTACAAATAAACGCATAACAGTCACAGTAGTGAAAGTATATGAATAAGCATTTGATTTTGGAAATTCCTGAACCGATTTGACTGCAACAACTACCAAACGAAAGATTTCATGACCTACAAGAACACTATTGAAGAAAATTTGGAGCGGATAGACGGTTCCGAAGCTATAGTCGGAATAAGTTCCGGAATATCCAGAACTTGAACCACCTTGAAGCACAATAATTCCATTATACGACACCTCTTAGTACTCGAATTTGCAAAACTAGACCATTGGTAGTTGTATAAAGTGTTCAAGACGTCATTTACCATATCTAACCACATATCCGGAAATGCTTCGGATACCCCTACGGGGATCAGTTTCGGAATAGAACTAAAATACAACATGTGATATCTCTTAGTACGCAAAAGTGCAAAACTACCTCAGAATAGTTCATTTGTCGTCATATAATATGTCCAGGATCACATTGGTCACACTCGGACACGTTCTGGGAGTGTTCCTGACACAGAAAAGCGACCAGTTTCTGAGTTGAACAAAACCCCTTATGCGACCCCACGATAACAAATTACAAATAAAAGCAGAAAATGCTAGGAACTGGAAGTTTATCTTCAGAGCAGAAAATGCTAGGAACTGGAAGTTTATCCTTACTCCCGTAAAATTTCAATTTCGTACAGACATTTGGAACAGATGAATTAAACGGGCACGTGAATTATCAAGATAACAACGACACGTGGTCTTGAAAATACTCCACCGGCGGTCACCGGCAGTCACCGGCTCACCGACAACGCAAGAATCAAGGCATGCTGTGAGTGTGACTGTTATGCGTTTATTCTTGCTTATTGAAGCACAAATAAACGCATATCAGTAACTTCGGTAGTTTTTATAAGTTTTGGAACAAATTGTAGGTCACTTGTGAACAAATTGCTTGTAAAAGTATTCTATAATGTACATTCAAGTAATATTATAATGATTTGGACGATTTGTTTCCAAAATTTACTTAATATTAAAGAAAAAATGTAGCGGTTTCAAATGCGTTTTTCGCCGCTGCAAGTTTTTGCATATGTGACTGTTTTCCATTTACGGGCAGTACAGCTGTAGCACATTTTTCCAACACAGATATCAAATTCACCTAGGTTTAATCGTCTTGCAGTAAAGAATTTGCGATCTGTTGGGATAACGAACTTGTGTTATTTTTTCTGGCACACTTCTCTAACACAGACATCAAATTGGACTACGTTTGATCGCGTTCGTAAGAAATCTGTTGGCACGAGGGGGTTTTGTCACTCTTTCTGGCGTACTTCCCAAGCAAGGACATCAGAATGGTCTAGGTTTAATCGCGGTGTTAAGAAATCTTGTTGAAATGTGGTAACTTGGTCACTTGTTTTGGCTTACTTCCCAAGCACAGATATCGAATTGGTATAGGTTTAGATCATCGTAAAGAATCTTCCAACCAATCACGAAGCGAGAATTCTGGTAAAACATAGGTTCATTATTTTCTATTTTTCAATAGTTCAACATCAAGAATCCATACTTTTCTTCATTTGGGTCAATTCTTAGAAGATTTTCCGATCGATTGGTGTAAGAATATTGAAAATCTATCGGAAAACCGCTGAGCTATTAGCGCTCAAAACCTTTCATTTTTCGTGACGCTCGCATTTTTCGATTTTTTGGAATGACACCCTATCTCAAAACTTGCCGTAAGACGTAGTCCTATGTCAATAATACACCGGGTATTTCTAACGGAGAAAAAAAGCAAGCTTTGGAATGTATAGCCAATAATGGATGCAGTACGGAAAATTTCGCGAATTTCGAAAACATACTCTATTGAAAAGCAAATAATTCCCCCCCTGCCCAGTTAAACAATCATCATGCCCAATGTCGTTCTGCAATCTTCTGGATGTAGTTTGATAACTACTACATAGAAACCATCAAGCCCTGGACTCCACCTACATGTCATGTTCGTGGAATGCATGATGTAAGTGTTTAATTCATTGATAATTTCATTGAAAGTGAAAAAACAATATTGTATTAAAAATAAGTGTGAAAAGCAGATAAAATGAGAGGAACCCACCGTTTCCGTAACGATCGGTGCACACTTGATGTCCCGTTTGTTTGCGAATGGTGTGTGTTCGATGGAGCAATTTGCAGTGGCCACATGATGCACCGAAACCTGGTAGAGGGTACTTTTCTCCAATGCTGTCTCCCATGAAATGTTAAGCTGCAGCAGGTCGGAATTACTGTCATATCGCACCGTGTGGATTTGTAACTCTGAAAAATGAAAAAAAAAGACATCGATTTAATCGAGATAAATTCCATTAAGCTGCGCAAAGATATCCTAAAACATGTGGTTTATTTTCTTATTTTTATAAGTAAAAGAAAGATTTTAGCTGATATTTTTCAACAAAGTGCGAATGAAGGTTGTAAGGAGAATTACGTAATCTTTATTAGCAAAAGTAATCTCAACGACTGGAAATATAAATATATATGAAGCGTTTGGTACGGGAGGTCCCTGCGTTCCCGAGCGGGAGCAAAGAGCAAAATAATATCAAACTAAAGTATAATACTATATTTTGTTGTCGAATAGATATGGAGATACATTGATAACACATTTTGTTATTGAGTAGATATTTAAAACCTTTTTTGTAATATGAGTTTAATACTTGATTTTGTTATCATATCTTATTGTGACATTAAAATGACATTAGATATATTTCATAACAATTTTTTATTGAGTAAAGAGATTTTAACTTATAAATATTTTATAAAATATTTTTGTAATATGTCATATGCTACTACATTTGTTATTCAAAACCTTAATAATACTAAAATATGTTATTCCAAACTCTGAATACAGTCATGTTATTGCTTTGTTATTCAAATAACACAAGTAGTTATTCTTTTGGCCTTAAAGGAGTAAAATTTTGATATTATTTTTTGTTATTTTACCAACTATGTCAGCCAAGACAAGATCAAATTTTGATACGAGTTTTTCGATTTGCATAACACATTTTGATATTATTTTGCTCTTCGCTCCTGCTCGGGTTCTGTCTATTGCTAGGTTTGAAGCAGTTGACCTGGCTATTCAAAGATTAATGTAGGTAATTGTCATTTTTCAGGATACTTTCAAAAATTAGCCGCGTTAGTAGGGAATTGGATTACAATAGATTAGACTAAGCCGTAATAAAGTAACAATCAAAAAACGCGTATCTGTAGAATATTTGCAGAATGAATATTTTATGCGCTAAGTATTTGCAATTAAATGATTCATAGTATGTAGTAGCAATACATAGAAAAATCTCTCTTTTACTTATATTTGAAATTCCATTGACACGCTACAAAACTCTTTTGATTCTTATTTTTGTCAACAAACATAAAATACTGTCGTACTGCCGCTATTCACATAACAGTCCCGTTTGCATAGGAAACTCCATAGAAAATGGGACTGTCCTGCGAGTAGCGGCAGTCTATTACTATGCAATACTCACCGTGCAGATCTTCAGCTAGTAGTTCCTACCAGTAATCAAACAAAAATATGAATTAATAATGGAATTCATCCATTGAATTCTGTTAAATAGTATGTAAAGCGGTGATGATTGAGGACAAAATAACTGGATGTTTGTTCCAACTGGTGGATTTAAATTCATTCATTTAATTTTTATAGAAATGACTCATCGCTTGTCATAAAATGAGCACAACAGCACCCCATACCTCGGGTGATGTCCACAAAGCTTGACAGAATTGGAAAATTTTATTTTTATTCTTATCCTCGAGTAGTTTGAATCCTTAAAATAGCATCACCATATTGGCTCTCGATAATTATTTTAGAACACAAAAAAAATCTAAGTTGTATTTCGAATGATTCTTTTCAATATCAGCCTCAAAGCAAAAAACTCAATGGATGCAATGAAACGTCTATTATGTCAATCAGTAAATGTTGTTACCCTTTTCGTTCCAAAAAGAATGATAAAGGCAAGTGCTACGACTTTCAATAGTAAATCCATGTACTAAAACGTCTTTCCATATTCCTGTCTAATTCGAAAATAGTTCGTGTGGTATCTGAAATAAAAGGAAAAAGAACATTATATAAGATTACTATTTACACTGTGATGTAAACTAAACAATTTTATAAACACGAATATGTAATTTTTCATAGCCTTAAATGCAACTAAAAATCAATTATCTGTCAAACTACAGTGTGACACATATGTATTCGAACGAAAACAAAGTCATACATTTTTGTAAATAAAGGCTTTCTTTCGAATTTTAGTTTTAAAAGTTGTTAACCCGTAGATACAGAACGCAACAAACAATCATTGCTCTATTGAATCGCCTTTTGCCTGGGTAACAAGCTTCAAACGCTTTTTGAAGTCATTACATGCGGCACGCACTACTGCAATCGGAATGTCATGTTTTGTTGATAACTAACTTAAATTCATCCAAATTATGATATTTATAATCCTTGAGCTTCTGCTGCATGTACCCCCGTATACAAAAATCCAGAGGTTCAAATCAGAAGAACTTGGAGGTCATACCTTTTTCGATATGAAACCCGTCAAATTGGCCTTGCACCACGTCTGCACAAGATTTGCAGTGTGGCCAGGAGCTCCATCCTGTTGAGAGCAGTAATATTCTTCACCATACAATCCCTGAACGTAAGATATCAAATTTTGTTCTAAGACCATTTCTAGATAATATTTTGCATTAACTTTCACACCCTTTTCAAGAGGAAGTTTCTCTTTCATTAAAATGCTTCTCATACCCTGACCGCTGATGAATTTTGGTATTGGGGCACATTCCGTTTGTGCTTTGGAACGTCGATGATCGAAACCTATACCACAACCGATCATTTTGATCAACCGATCAACAAACAACTTCTCATCAGAAAAGATCACATCGGAATCACCGTGCCGATGAGGCAGCAGTTTGCATCGTTCCTGCCGTTTTTGTTTTGTTGCTTTCGTTAATCCATGGATTTTACATTTTTGGAATGCTTTCACATCCAGATCCATTCTCAAAAAGAAAGAGATTCTTTGTTAATATTCAGCTCAACTGCCAGTTTCGTTGCGGACCGGTCGCGACTGCGACGAATTCGTTCTCGAATAACCTTTTTGACCTCTGCAGTTCTAACGCTTCGTTTTCTTCTGGGTTTTTACGGTTTACAAAAGATCCCATCTCGAAAAATATTTTTACTGTATAGTATGCAAACCCTCTTCTTATGCCGAGATGTTTAAGGTCACAAAAAATAGTGCTGCATGCAGCACCGTTTCGGAATTTATTTATTATCAACGACCGTAACTCGAACATTGGTACGTTTACTTACTTACTTTTTCGGCGGCAATCCGATTATCGAATCCATGCCGAATTCAGGAGCCGTCTCCATAATACTCGGTCTTGGGCTGCCGCTCTCCAGTCGCCCCTTACAGCCGCTGTTCTAGCAACCTCGTCAACAGCGCTCATCCAACGGGTACGGGGTCTGTCTCGAAATCATCGGCCTCTGTCGGGTTCTCTGCTAAATATTGTTTGAATTGATCGCAGGATCTCACGCTCGAAAACGCCAAGAGCTCGTCAGTCGCTTCGTGGACTTCAAAAGTATCTCCTTCAACACCGCATTTCCAACACCCGAAAGGGTACCACGCTCTCTACGAGCCACCATATACTTTGTTTTGGTAAAATTTATGGTAAGATCTATCTCTACGGTTAACACCGATGATATCGATGTTATCCGCGAACCCTAAAAGCATATGAGATTTCGTGATGATGGTACCGCTTCACTGCACGCCTACCCTTCGAATAACACCTTCCAATGCAATGTTGACAGAAAATTCGATAGACCTTGCTTCAAACCATGTAACGTCAAAAACGAGTCCGATGTCTCACCCGCTATCCTGACGCTTGATTTTGAACCATCAAGAGCAGCACGTATGGAAAACCATGTTCAAGCATAATCTGCCACAGTTCATTTTGTTTAACTGAATCATACGCCGCCTTGAAGTCTATAAACAAATGGTGAGTCTGCAAGTTGAATTCCCGGAATTTATCGAGGATCTGTCGCAAGGTGAACATTTGGTCCGTCGGGGAGCGTCTCTCTCGAAAACCGTAGTGGTATTCACCAACAAAGGTTTCTTGCGACGGTCTCAGTCTGAGAAACAGGATGCGGGAGAGAATTTGTATGCAAAATTGAGGAGGATGGATTACACAATAGAGCCGTTCACTCCCAACTTTCAAAAGTTCAGCGGGGATGCCGTCCTTTCCAGCTGCTTTGCCGTTTTTCAGCTTCCTCGCTGCTTGCCTAACCTCGTCCAAAGTTGGTGGATCCACAGCTTGTCCATCATCCTCAATCGTTATTCTGTTACCGCTCCATCTTGTTCACCATTCAACAATGCATCGAAATGTTGTTTCCAACACCTAGCCACCTCCGATCTTTCGGTAATCAGGTTCCCCTCCTTGTCGTTGCACATAACAGGAGTTGGCACGGCCCGGTTCCTGATTCCGTTGATCGTATTAAAGATTCACGTATCGTGCCTCTTGAAACAATTCTTCGCCTCCGCTAGAACGCGATCCCAGTGCTGACGTTTCTTACGACGGTGAAGTCTCTTTTCGGCAGCTCTAGCATCTCGGTATCTCTCTCTCTGCTCTGGCGTGTCACAGTTGCAGCCAATATGTGACTTCAGCCTCGATTTTTCTCATCAGTCACTGGCTGGCACTCTGCGTCAAACCACTCACTGGAAGTGACTGCAGCAGTAGTACCCAACATTTCCCGCGCTGTAGTACTAATCGCGTCGTGGATGTGTCTCCACTATTGGTGCGTATATACCGAAAAACCGGGTCAAGTTCGAGCTTGAAAGTTTTAACAAGTGTCGGATTCGGATTTGGCCGGAAAAAAATATTCGGATTCGGGTTGGGTTCGGGCCGTTTCTTCAATATTAGCATTATCAACGTGCATGACCTAGGAAGTGACGACGATGATAAAGACGCTTTTAACGCGCAGCTTGAACGTAAATACGACAACTTCCCAGGACATGACGACAAAATCGTCATCGGTGACCTCAATGCTCAGGTTGGACAGGTGGAGAAGTTCAGACCGGAAGGCTGGAAGTAGCTACCAGCACAGCCTCCCATATCGGTACACCAGAAGATTTACCATAACAGACGGACCCGCAAATCGGCCACGTTTTGATTGATGGAATGGACTTCTTGGAAATCATCGACGTTAGAACCAATCGTGGCGCAAACATCGATTCTGACCACTACCTTTTGATGTTTGTGCCAAAGACTTTCTGTTGTTACTAGCATTCGGTATGGACGCATTCGGTATGACGGTACAAAATGGAACGACTCCAGTTACCTCTCGAGGACTGCTGGGATAGCGTTAAAGCATCAATCAACGGTGCAGCAGAATGCGCCATTGGGTTCAACGTAACGACTGAGTCGATGAGGAATGCCAAAGGATGATAGATGAGAAGAAAGCAGCGCGGGCGTCGATGCTTCGGTAGAAGACCCATCCAAACGTGGAAAGATATAGACAGAAACGAAGACAGCAAACCCAGTTGTTCCGGGATAAGAAGCGCCGCCTGGAAGAAATGGAATGTGAGGACATGGAAAAGCTGTATCGTTCTTAGGAAACGCGTAAATTCAACAAGAAACAGAATGTATTCCGTAAAGCCTCGAAAGGTCGAAAGGTGGAAGCAGCACTACAATAAGCACCTGAATAACGCAGGGACGGAGTACCAAGACAGCAGGAAGAATGAATATATCAGTACGGCGGATGCTGGTGATGTGCCGACCCCCACAATAGATGAAGTGGTGAAGATCGAAACCATCAAACAGCTCAAGAACAACAAGGCAGCTGGCAAAGATGGCATGGCAGCGATACTAATCAAGATGAACCCGGATAGGTTGGCTGCACCGGCTGATAGTCAGGGTCTAGGAAACATAACAGCTATTGGAGGAGTGGAAGAAGGGAGTAATATGCCCAATATACAAGAAGGGCGACAAGTTAGAATGTTCGCCGTCTATCGACGCTAGCGAGTAGATTCGTGAGAATTTATCAAGCCGGTTTTATGGACGGACGATCGACAACGAAGCAAATCTTTGTGCTGCGAAATCCTCCAAAAGTGTCGCGACTAGCAAATTCCTACGCAACACCTCTTCATAGATTTCAAGGCAGCTTACGATATTATCGACCTTGAAGAGCTATGGAAACTCACGAAAACGGCTTTCCGGAGAAGCTGGCAAGATTGATTAAGGCCATGATGGATGGTGTTCGGTGCTGTGTTAGGATTTCGGGCGCGTTATCAAACCGGTCTGAAACATGCAGGGGACTTCGATAAGACGATGGTATTTCCTGTCTCCTATTTAATATCGCACTAGAAGGTATTACGAAATGTGCGGGGTACGATCATCAATAAATCTAGCCAATCTATTTTGCTGACGACGTAGAAATTGTCGGAAAGATGTTCCAGGCGGTTGCTGAGCAGTATACAAAACTGAAACGTGAAGCAGTGAAGGTTGGATTAGTGGTGAATACATCTAAAACCAACCTGTTGGAAGGAGGAACCGAGCGCGATCGAGCTCGCATAGATTGAGTGTGGTAGTCGATGGGGACAAATTCGAGGAGGCTGACGAATTTGTATACCTCGAGTCGTTGATAATGTTGGATAACAACTGCAGCAGAGAAATACGCAGACCTATTCTCACCGGAAGTCGTACTTTCTACGGCCTCCACAAGACCCTAAGGTCTGGTAAGGTCCTAAGGTCCCGGACCAAATGTACCATGTACAAAACGCTAATAAGACCGGTAGTCATCTACGTGTACGAAACGTGGAAAATCCTCGACGGGGACTTGAAAGCACTGATCGTTTGTAAACGTCGTGTCTCGTGTGCCTACGACCATTGGCGGTGTATGTGAGGACGCTGAATGAAGGAGAAGGCTGAACCACGAGCTGACGCAGCTCTTCGGCGAACCGATTATCCAGAAAGTTGCTTAAGCTGAAAAGGTTCAATGGGCGGGACATGTTGTGAGAATGCCTGACAACAACCAAACGCAGAGGTGCGCAGCGTGCGCGATGGTTAGACCAAGTGGAGCAAGACCTGGAAAGTGTGGGACAGTCGAGAAATTGGAGACGGATAGCTATGGACCGAGATTGTTGGGGGAACATTACTTTGCAGGTCAAATCGTGAGGTCCATCGCACCAGAATTAGTAAGTAAGTAAGTAAAAGCATATTTTTATACGATTAAAAGAGTTAGAGTTCCTAAAAAGCTGATTGAATATTGTGTTATTTCGTATGCAAGCAAAGTGAACCAAGTTTCAACAAATAAAAAGTTATAACACAGACTAACAGACGTAACACTGAAATCTCATTCCATAGCCAATATAAACGACCATTTCAAATTTTCGCTTAAGCCAAGACTCAAACAACAGTCGCTGCGCGAGAACGCCGCTCTCCTGCGCTGACGCTGTTGTCAGATAATATACAAGTAAATTTAAAGCATTGCTAAATTTATAGCAACCTACTCTGCATAGCGCGAAGACTGCACCAGGTGATGCTAGGGTTTTTCCAAGTTTTAGGGATGTCATTGAAACGATGTTTTGTTAGAAAATGTGTTCGATGTGTTACGTCTGTTAGTCTGTGGTTATAATTACTAAATTTTTCAAAATAGATTTCAAATGGTACCTTGGTTTTTCGTTAACTGTATGATATTATAATAAAATGTACTATATATTGTACTATTATACTTAATATTGTTTATATTTGTACTATTATATTAAAATCGGAAGAAGTTCCGAATCCAAGTGGTGATTTGCTTCAGCTGGCATTTGTTTTGCGAAGTTGTTCACACTGTAAGTTGTTTTAAGGCGGGATTTGTTTGGGCATTTGGTAACGGCGCCTGTTGCTGGGCGTATTGTGATCATTGAGCTTCGAATGTTTTGCATAAAAAGGGGTGGATGGTTGCAGTCGCAACGCAATAACAAACAAAACTGGCCGGACCCCATTTGTGATTAAAATTATACATGCCCGTTAATAAATTCCTCCCACTTTTTCCACTATTTATTTAATACGTTTGCGTAAGCGGGATAGCCCGATTATTGAAATAACTCTTATGAGTGATAAAAAAGGTTACTGCAGTGTTCTCCAACCAAGAGACCGTCTGGTTTAAAATGAGTGATTTGGACATTTTCTCATTCCAAGAAGGCTGATATAGCAAGGAAGGTGATGTAGGCTAGTTATATCACGCAAATCTGGCCATTTATTATCCACAACACCAAATAATAATCCACAACAGAAGTACAAGCAGTTTTTTTGCAAACAGCCTTCACCTCCTTTCGTTAAGAGGCGCCATCGTGGCAAATCATGAAGACTTTTTTCAACTAAAACCACGTTTCATAGGTTCAGTTTGGTTTGAAAATCTCTAGGTGTCATGTCTCTGGACCTAAAAACGAGCGGTTTAAATCCATGAACCTAATGTCTGCTTTTGCTACGATTTTTTCCAGCAATGATTCAAAAAATATCCGCTGGAGGTTATAGGCAAACATAACGTGGCAGCAAATAGCGAGTTTGTTTTTAGAAGACGTAGTGATTGATATCTTTTCCTTTCCGCTGATTTTACGATAAAGTGATTATTTTTTGCTTCGTTACTTTGCAGCGGGGGCATTAACATCGGGGTCGTTAATGTGCTCTATTTAAAAACTCACACGTTTCTTCTAGGTTACAGCATCGCATCATTCAGTGGGCTGCATTTCTCTATTTTCTGCCCCCAGCAAACTAGCGCTATTCGGGAACAGCTATCTGAGCTTAATCTGAGTTAGTCTGAGTTATTAATAAAACATTACTATAAACGTTAATATCAAGTATATAACTTATGCATAGAGCAGATTTTTCGTCGGAGTTGACGTATTTGTGGTTTGCATTCTTCCAAACTCTCCTCCAGTTTTTGTTATGCTTACTAGTGGCAGAGATTGTATTTGGAATTGGGATATATCTTTGGCTTCGGGCTCGTTCAGGTGTAGCTGAGGATCTATCCATCATTATTTTAATTATAAGATAGCTTAGAACATTCGGAATAGGTTCTTGCTTTATGTATCGGTTTACCATAGATGAGACGTTTCTGATTTTTAAGTATCGATTCACTAGTAATGAGTTTGCTTTGAATTCCGGTGAGTGTACTCCCAATCCTCCTTCACGCTTCGGATCGGATGACGTCAATTAATTTGACCCGCTGGCTGGGCGGGAACTCCAGCCCACAGGAAAAACCCTATTTGCTTTGTAAACAAAAAAAAAAAATTTATAAAAAATTTATAAACATTGCGGTATATTTGTTTGATAGGGGAAGGATGGATGCCATGTACCATAACTTGGAGCAAATAAACGTGTTACGTAGATAACACAAAATCGTAATAGAAAATCCACATTAAGTCGTATGCATGTCAATTTTACATTAGAATTGCATAATAATTAGAGTATGTCAAAGCGAAGTGTACAATAAGTTGTTTTGCAGTCGTGCGTGTCGTCATATGCAACTTATGGCTGTGAATTATAAAGTAGTATAGATGATTGTAACATTTAGTTATATCGTAACTTTAGGAGTATTATTTTGTGTGTTCCACAACTGTTGTAAAGAATACAAGATGGAATTACAAATGATTGTCTAAATTATCGCTTTGGTACTTATATGTTCTTATGTGGTATGAAATATATTTTTTCATGCGATGATTTCGTATCTCTCACTTGCAACCGAGCTATACAAACCAAATTGTTTTCTGGGTAGGCCTGTTCCCGGCCAATTTGTAGGCAAATCCCAATTTGTAGACACGGTATCATTGATAGTATTTTTGAAGGTTACTCCAAGCACCTTTATAGCGCTTTTTTCACAAATCCGTCCCAGTTGGGCAATTCCGGTCCAATTTCTAGCGCTTCAGTTTTAGTGTAATTTATACAAATCCAATGATGATCCAATAAACCAATAGATCATGATGTATTTTTGCAGAGGAGGATAATAGTATAATACTGGTAGAGAACGTTATTCACGCGGTTAATTAAACAATTTTCATACATAGGTATATTCTCGCTCAAAAACAATGGTACAGACAGCGAGTACGCGAAATGCATTCGACATTGACTTAGGAGGTGCATATTTCGAAAAGCGG
The DNA here is from genome assembly GCF_943734655.1 of Sabethes cyaneus. Taxonomy (NCBI): domain Eukaryota; kingdom Metazoa; phylum Arthropoda; class Insecta; order Diptera; family Culicidae; genus Sabethes; species Sabethes cyaneus. The sequence continues at coordinate 148,952,776 of NC_071355.1, read as the reverse complement.
AGCTTTTTCCACTTATTTTTGAAAGTTCTGATCATTGGCGGAACTAGCGCTCATTTCTAGGGGGGGCTATAGCCCCCGGCATTTTTTCGACCATTTTATTTCCTTGGCATATTCAAATTAAATGTACATTGAAGCATAGGAACTTTAAGTTGTGATGCATATAAAAATTACTCTCAAGTTTTTATCATGTAAAGTTATCTAACTATAGTTTTTTCTTAAATTTAAAAGTACAGCTTAATTTTTCTAGGGGGGGCTAAATGTTTTCTAGGGGGGGGCTTAGCCCCCCCTAGCCCCCCCTAGTTACGCCAATGGTTCTGATTCAGGCTTGTATCATAACAATGGCTAATACAAAATTAATATTATAGTATGTAAATTTTATTTAAAACATATCACAACGGGCTTGCACTTTAGACCCTCAATCGGGGTTTAAGACAATGACAGCACTTTATATTTGTTTTACGCGACCCTGATGCATCAATGAGACGTCATAACCACGTTCATCCTTTCAACATGTCTGAATTCGGCCAACGTCCGTATCCATTAACCTGCTAACGCGAGACGACCAAGCAGTGATCAAAATAAACAAATTTTCATTTTCGCGGCATGCAAAAAGCAACTGGCACTGGGTGCGAAAAATACATGGCATTGGTGCAGCTTTCGCTTTAGAAGCAATATGACTATCTACATTTTAACACGAGATTGGAAAGAAATCCAAGCGCGACGGATAGGGGAAAGACTTCTACAGTGGGACACTTTTTTTCAAGAAAATTGAAATTATTTTGATGGTAGCTGCCAACGAGCTCTTCAACCCCTTTGAAAGGTATACACTTCTAGTTGCCTGAAAAAAAAATTCACTCATTTTGGCTATAAGCTGAATTAGTTACAACCACAAATGTGAAGGAGTCATTTTGTCCAACTGTTCCCCAATAGATGGTACGAGTGAAAAAACGAGTATTGTACACTGAGACACCTATTTGCATTCAATTTAAACCCTAAGTTTTATTATAAATAATATTTTAGAGGTCGTGCTGTTTAGTGTGTTTGTATGAAGGATACATTATTGTTGGATATGGTTGAAAATTCCGATTATTTTTACATCTACATTTATACTCATATATAGGACAAATCGTGGTTCTGACCTTTATTTATTTATTAAGTCGACATCAACAGACTATAGTCCCAATGATAGATGAGTAGCTTAATCTAATAGTAATCACATTCAAAAAATTATAATTACAAACACTAACAATTTTCTTAGTCGTCATTTGTTGAAAAAAACAGAAAAGTTACGACGGATCGTTTCACGTGACAAATTAAAATCAAATGCGAAAGCAACCCGATGGAAAACTCGCTGTTTACCAGTCAATGAGCTGTTTCGTCCGTAGTTGGTGCGTTGAAAAGGTACCCTCAGCATTGAGTTGTTCCGCAGTGCTCTGGCACGCACGTTTACATCTATCGCCCCAAGAATAGCAGGACAATCAATTCTTTCCTGCAACGTGTCGACTGCAAACACAGCTCTTGCGATATTCCTTCGTGTCTATAGTGTCTCCAAGTGAATTGATCGGTATCGACTTTCATAACTCGGCAACTGTAACGGCTGTCGCCATGGTAGACGATGGAGAGCAAAGCGTAAGAATCGGCGTTGAACTGATTCAATCCTTTGCATCCCGTTTTGCTAATATGGATGCCAGACAACGGAACCGTACTCAAGCGTCGAACGGACGAGTGCACAGTATAATGCCTTGATCCAGATGAGGCCTGAAACGCATTTGATTGAAAACCTGCAACTGTCGCAATCAGTTAGCGACCTACGAGGTACGAACTTAACCAATGCAACATACTGCCGCTGATACCGAGTCTTTCCAATTTAACAATCGCAATAGCAAGGTTGATTTTGTCAAACGTCGCAGACAAATCAGTATAGATGACATCCGTTTGAGCGCGATCCGCTAGGCTTTCGGTAACATATGTTGTGAGACAAAGGAGGTTCGTAGTGGTTGATCTACCTGCGTTGAATCCATGTTGGTCCTCACTCAAGTAATGTTTACAGTGCGACAGCAGCGGAGTCATGACTACAAGCTCAAATAACTAGGAAATAACACACTATGACGAAATTCCTCGGTAGTTGTTGACATCTTTCCGATCCCCTTTTTTGTGCACAGGGAACATTTGGGCGGTTTTCTATGCAAGCGGAAATACCTCGCTTGTGGTAGATAGGACAAACACGAGCCGGAGAGGGATTAACAGGCTTTAGTTTACATTCAAGAATTCATTTAAGGTAGTTTGCGAATTATTGCCCACCATCCAATTGTATTCCAATTGTTTTACCGAATGGCCGAAACACAAATGACCGACTCACGAATGATCGAAATCCAAATGACCGAATTTCAACTTTTTCTCATATTGCTTTTTATCCTTTTCCTTTTCCCGAATGGCCGAAACACAAGTGGCCGTATCACATATTTCCGAAATACCAAATGGCATAATATATCTAATGGCCGAATGGGGTCAGTCCCGGTGTAATGGTTAGCATTCTCGCCTCTCCCGCCGTGGATCCGGGTTTCAAATCCCAACCCTGCAGAAGTCACGAATGACCCAAGTTGTTAAAGTACACCGATAAAAATAGACACGGCGTAACCAAAAGATCTTACACATGAATTTCAACGTGCAAATATTGATAATCTTGGTTTATATGTCAATCATTCGGATATCAAAAGCGTTTCCCTCCGATTTAACGTGAAATGAAATATTCCATATGTAAAACATGTTAAACAACCATGATTTCGAACAAACTTCCAATCAACATGGTAGTCAATGTTTTTGCACTGCAAATCAACGTGTTTTACCATTAGATCATATCGTGTTGCAATCCACATTAAATTAAGGTGTAAATTTTTATAAATATTTCACTGGTTTTACACGTTTAATCAAAGGGTATACCACTTACGAAACCATCAAGTTTTTCACGCTACTAGGTTTTTAGGAGTTTGTTTATCGTGACGTGTTGATATAGAACGAACTAGATTGAAGTGGAAGTGTAATTCGACGAGATTGGATCTGTTTTTGTGTATTTAGTGATCAACTAGTACAAAAAGCTTCTATCATAAACTGCAACTGCATTCTTGGAAACACTTTTCGTTGTAGTAAATTTTGAAAGGGAATCACCAAAACCAAATGAAGAACAATAAGAAGTCACATGTCACGTCCTGTCCTAGCTTAAGTCCACTAACTATGTCCGTAGATTTACAGATATTTAAGAAATTCTTCGTTCTAAGCTAACTTAGGCAGACAGCTCGTAGTTGCACTCCGTGATTGGCTTAACAAATAAAATTGCACAAAGAATCAATTGAATGGTGCAACTTCTACTAATTTAAGATTTTGAAAATTAACCGATAACGATACTGGCCACGACCAAAAGACTACATGGGAACAATTTACGATTTACGAACCTTTACGTTAATTTTAAAAAAATACCCCCATTTGACACATAACACTTGTAATGTAATGTGTTATTCCAGATAGACGTAAATAGGGATAAAGTGGAATTTTTGGATTTAGGATTCCCCTCGGAAGATACGCATTGTCAAAAAAGCATGATTAATTCAATAAATGACTGCTGCTCAATAATACCATCTGTCCATTTACTGCAGTAATTTTATGTGTTAAAGTTTCCAGAATTATTGCTTTCATTTAACACCATCTTTTCAACGCAAGCTTTTACAGGTTAGTTGGTATTTAGAATGAAGGAAAATGGTAAAAGTGGTTATCGGATTGAACACTTTTTGATTTAATTTCATGTACATTTACCAAAAGTGTCTATTCCCGCTGTTCTGTTATAACTTTAACTGATTGAAAAGTAAGCTAAAGCATGAGAGAAAATGGCACGCATGTTATTGCAACCCGGGAAGCATTTTCAGCTATTGTCAGAACAACAAAGATAAGATACTCCCTTACGGTATTTAATTTAAAATTTCATATGCGTTCTTATCTGATTTTTGTTTTCAAATTTTAATTTAAACACTAGTTTGCTACTAGAGCACTAATAAGATAAGATAATAATAGAAATACTCGTATCACTGAAAGATTCGTTATACTTGTTACAACCACGTAGCCAGGAGGGGTCCCCTGGGAGCCTTCCCAAGTAACAATTTGGGTTTTATTATACTCTTATGATGGCATTTAAGACCAAAATTGGTCATGAAAACCGCCATAAGAGTTCAATAAAACTCACATTGTTACTTGGGTTGCCTTCCCACCCCCCGAAATGTTTTGGCTTACATTTTTAAAAAAATTTTCAATGCAGAATAACAATACACCAAGCTAAAACTATAGGCCAAGTATATTTTTGATGAGCGCGCCTTTGGATAACAATATAACCGACATCGTTTTATATCTCTCATATGTCGAATTTGTTTATTCAATCCGGGTTGAAACTGGATGAATTTTATCTGTCAGATAGGAGCAAATGGACACAAAAAGTTCATCCAGTTCCAAACCGGATTGAATAAACAAATTCGACAATAGTCTGTGAAAATTCTCAACTATGTAGCTCTCCGTTACTTGGAACATTCGGCATGGACAAAGGCGACGAAATATGGACATGGAATGGAGACTTGGTACCTGGAACTGCAGATCGTTAAATTTCGTTGGTGGCTAAAGAGTGCTGCTCGATTAGTTAGAACCCCGAAAGTTTGGCACCTGGCACTGCAGCGGAGATATGTCGCAAAGGCGAGAAGGTGTGGAGGATCCGTGGCAGTAAAGCCCAAATTTTTCAGAGCGGTGGAGTGACCAACGCGCTGGGAACGGGCTTCATAGTGTTGGGCAAAATGCAGAATCGCATAAAGGACTGGAAAACGATCAACGAGAGGATGTGCGTGTTGAGGATAAAAGGCCGTTTGTTCAATTACACTATCATTAACGAACACGAAGGTATACTCGACGACGAGAAGGAAGCGTTCTATGCGCAGCAGAAGGCAACGTACGACAGCTGCTCATGATAGGACATCAAGATCGTCATCGGGGCTATGAACACCCAGGTCGGCAGGGAAGCAATGTATAGACCTGTGATCGGGCCCCATAGCCTGCACACCGACACAAACGGCAACAGCCAGCGATGCATCAACTTTGCAGTTCCCGAGCACTTTCTTTTCCCACAAATATATCCACAAAGCCACCTGGAGATCACCTGACCAACGAACTTCGAACCAAATCGACCATATTCTCATCGAGGGCCAGTTTTTCTCGAACATCACCAACGTATGCTCCCTATCTACTCGGACCATTAGCTAGTAGCAGTACATGTGCGTTTAAAACTATCTCGCGACAAAGTCGCTCTTCTCGGTTAAACATTCGGCAGTTAAACAACCCGCCAGTTGCCGAAAACTACGCGCGCGTACTGGATGAAGCTCTGCCTTCTTCTGTGGAGCTAGATGCTTCAACCCTCGAAAACGGATGGAGTATGATACGCTCGGCCGTCAACGAGGCAACCACAGTGCTAGGAGTGGATACATCGAGCGCACGAAATTATTGGTTTGACGGGGAATGCCAACAAGCGATAGAATTGTAGGAAAAGAAGAGCTTGGGAAAACTATCCAATCATATCCACGAGAGAGAATTTGGCCAAGAATCGACAAGCGCGGAATGAGTTGACCATGATCCTGAGGAGGAAAAAGCGCCAGAAGGAGGACAGAGATCGTGAGAAGCTGGAACAACTATTCTGGGCTAATGACGCGCGCACGTTTTACGAAGAGATGAACCAAACTCGTAAGGGCTACACACCTAAACCTGACATGTGTAGGGACGAGGGAGGTGATCTAATCACAAACGAGCGCGAGGTATTCGATAGGTGGAAGCTGTATTTCGATGAGCACCTCAACGGCGATATAGCAATAGGAGACGCAACGGGAGTTAACCTCGGAGTGCCTACAAACGACAAGAGCGTGCCGGCTCCTGATCTCGAAGAGATCCGGCGAGAAATTCGTCTGCTGAAGAATAGGATTATCGGTCTGATTAGCGCTTTGTACATCGTCAGTCAATTCGAAAGAACATTCTGTAACATAAGCATTAAATATATTTCTTAAACAAAAGGTTTTCTGCATACTAACTTGGCCTCCCTCCAGAGGCGAGTGACCTTCTTAAGTTTAAAACTTCTCTAATAAAAAAAATGACCCTAAATGACCCTACCCCTATTTAAGTAGCCTTAAATGCTACTTAAATGCTATTTTGGCAAAATATACAGCTACTTTACTGATAACCTTTTTATAGTGCTGACAATGCTAATTTACAGCTAATTACCGACACGAAGAATTTGAATACAATTTTAGATACCAATTTACAACACCTATGCAGTCAAAAAGCTAATAGAGTAGGGCGGGGCATAAGTGCGATGTTTGAAGTTGTCATCAATTTTCGCGAGATATAAAGAAGAACAACAAAATATATTTTATAGTGATGCAGCTACTCAATGTCTTTACATTCAACTATAAATCATCTGGAATAATAGTGTTATTGAAAATAAATTCTTCATTCTTCTGAACCAGTGCCGATTCGCACTTTTACCCCACTAGCGGGGTAAAAGTTCGATTACCGCGGGGCAAAAGTGCGAAGCTCGAATCCATGAAATTAACACAGCAGTAGCTAACAAAACCATATTATCGTCAATCTGCGGTATGTTTCGGTAAGGAATATTCTCAATGTACACTTTTCCTATTTTTCGCTGGTGTATTGCAGCCTCCGACAGATCGAAACTTTCCCAAACGTTTGTTTTATGTTTCATCAGCGGAAAAACATTGTTTTCCTTCGACCAACATCTGTAGAGCACAGTTTTCTGCAGATCTTCCATTTCTAGTATCTGTAATATAGTGCCAAAAGCTGTATATAAGCTATACATTTTTGCCCCGTCCGTGAATCGCACCTTTACTCCGCTAGGCGCTTGACGGGGTTTGATTAAATTATGGAAAAGCTATATTTTGTAAACTCTTTTCACCGTATTTTCAAAACAGATATGCGAGTGATGTAAAACAGTGCTACAACAGTGCTGTTGATATCGCATTACCCGTATAACAAAAAATTACATCAAAACCGCCCTAAAATAACATTGGCACATAACTCAGCAACTATGCTTCGTAAGCAACCAAAGTTTACGGTAGATTCAAGCAGTCAAAGTAGTCACCCATTAATGCCAATGTAGTCAATTTACTCGAATCTGGACCGATAAATCATTAAATCGCATCCTTACTCTATAACAAAGGTAAAAATGTAGTTTCAACCACATTTATGATTGTTTTACGCGCAAACAGAAATTTCATTTCGTTTCAAACTGATATGTATGATTGAAATGAAAATATTTCCATCGAAAACTCAATTTGACAATACTTTACTTTTAATTCAAAACTGTTATTTTCTTGATTCAAATAGAATTTCGTTTCGAAACAAAAATATTTTTAGGTTGTTATAAAAATTTCGTTTGAAACAAACGAATTTTTTCGCTCCGTGATAGAAACGAAACCTTTCCCCGAACAACCCCGTTGAGAATCGCGGCTATAACGCTGACGGACGAACAGCGTCGCCCGCAGTACCTTACAAGTCACAAGGACTTGCATAGTGTCGTCGTCCCGTCAGTAAAATGAGTTAGATTCTCGATTCATGAATCGAACTTTTACCCCGTCAATAAATCGAACTTTTGCCCCGCTAGGCGCTTGACGGGGTTTGATTAAATTATGGAAAAGTAACATATATTTTGTAAATTCTTCTCACTGCAATTTCAAGAGAGATATCTGAGTGATGTAAAACGCTGCTACAATTTGTGAATAAGTAATATCCTCCTGTTGATATCGTATTTGCCGTACAACGAAATATTACATCAAAACCGTTCTAAAATAACTTTTACCCATAACTCAGCAACTATGATTCGTAAACAACAAATGTTTATGATGGATTTAAGCTGTCAAAGTACTCACCCATTCATGCCAATGTAGTCAATTTACTCGGAATCCGCACTGATAAATCATTGAATCGCACTCTTACCCGCATCGTACTTTTACCCCTCCTTACTCTATACAACAACGTGCAGTATAAAATGCCAGATACGCTGATTTGCTGCTTATGTTAATGCTTATTAGATACCAGGAATGGGTAGTTTAAAATACAAATTTGCAATTTTTCCTCACAGTAAAGTACAAAACAACTCCCCTGTCCCCTCATTGCATAGCCAGAAAGCGGATAGTAATATTCGCCATGATTGTACAACATTTCGCCGAATATCATTTTGCGAAAAACCTTAAGCGGAATGTACAATTTCACGGAAAACTTTTTTGTGGAAAGTACCATTTCGCGATCCTCTCCTTACTCGCTGTCGCTCGTTGGAAACCCAGGTAGACCTAGGAAAACAAATAAACCTAGACAGTAGTGATTTCTGCGGGGTGTTACCTCCCAGTGGGCGGCGCTTCCGACGGCGGGTCACCAGCAACACTTGCGGCCGTCTCGTCCTGAATGATCTAGTGTTACTATAGATAGCTTTTGTGGTCTTGTTATTGACTAATGTTTTATGGAAGAGTCTCGAATTTCTCGAGTTAGATTAGTTTTTGAGTTTCGCAAAAATTTCTGTTTTATTTGTATGAGAGTCCATATCCCCCTACCACAGGGGTGAGAGGTCTCTAACTATCATAAAATAAATTCAAGACTCCAAAATCTTCCACATGCCTTGATTAGTTCTCGAATTATGAGGAAATTTGTATTTCATTTGTGTAGAAGCCCCCTTCTTAAAAGGGAGATGGGTCATAACTCGCTTTCTAAAGAGGAGAGGGGTCTCAATTCACCATAGAAAAAAATATTGCCTCCAGAACCACTTACACGTCAAATTTGGTTCCATTTGCTTGATTAGTTCTAGAGTTATGAGGAAGTTTGTATTTCGTTTGTATGGGAGCCCCCCCCCCTCCTAAAAAGGTAGGGGGTCCTAATTCATCATAGGAAAAATGGTTGCTTCCAAAAACACCCACATGCCAAATTTTGTTCCATTTGCTTGATTAGTTCTCGAGTTATGAGGAAATTTGTATTTCATTTATGTAGAAGCTCCCCCTCTTAAAGTGTGGAGGTGTCCTAATTCACCACAGAAAAAAATTTCTGTCTCCAAAAAACGCCCACATGCCAAATTTGGTTCCATTTGCTTTATTAGTTTTCGAGTTATGAGGAAATTTGTATTTCGTTTGTATAGGAGCCCCCCTCTTAAAGTGGGGAGGGGTCCTAATACGCCATAGAAAATATTCTTGCCCTCGAAAACTTTCACATGCCAAATTTTGTTCCATTTGCTTGATTAGTTCTCGAGTTATGAGGAAATTTGTATTTCATTTGCATAGATTCCCCCTCCTAAAGTGGGGAGGGGTCCCAATTCATCATAGAAAATATTTTTGTCTCCAAAAACACCCACATGCCAAATTTGGTTCCATTTGCTTGATAAGCTCTTGAGTTATGAGGAAATTTGTATTTCGTTTGTATAGGAGCCCCCCCTCTTAAAGTGGGGAGGGGTCCTAATTCGCCATAGAAAAAATTCTTGCCCTCGAAAACTTTCACATGCCAAATTTTGTTCCATTTGCTTGATTAGTTCTCGAGTTATGAGGAAATTTGTATTTCATTTGTAAAGGAGCCCCCCTCCTAAAGTGGGGAGGGGTCCCGATTCATCATAGAAGAAATTTTTGTCTCCAATAACACCTACATGCCAAATTTGGTTCCATTTGCTTGATTAGTTCTCGAGTTATGAGGAAATTTGTATTTCGTTTGTATAGGAGCCCCCCCTTTTAAAGTGGGGAGGGGCCCTAATTCACCATAGAAAATATTCTTGCCCTCGAAAACTTTCACATGCCAAATTTTATTACATTTGCTTGATTAGTTCTCGAGTTATGAGGAAATTTGCATTTCATTTGTATGGAAGCTCCCCCTCTTAAAGGGGAGAGGAGTCATAATTCCCCTTCTAAAGAGGGGAGGGGTCCAAATTTACCATAGAATAAATTCTTGTCACCAAAAACACCCACATGCCAAATTTTGTTCTATTTGCTTGATTAGTTCTCGAGTTATGCAGAAATATGTCTTTCATTTGTATGGGAGCCCCCTCTTAGTGGGGCAAGGGGTCTCTAACCATCACTAAAACCTTTCCTGGCCCCAAAAACCTCTACATGCAAATTTTCACGCCGATCGGTTCAGTAGTTTTCGATTCTATAAGGAAGATACGGACAGAAAGACAGACAGAAATCCTTTTTTATAGGGATAAATTAATCTTCGACATCACGACATCAAAGAACATCGCACAGACATAAAACTTATTCAACTAATTAAATATTACATATTCTTAGCCTAAATACGTGTTTTGACAATCCAAAATCGAACAAGTAATAAATATCATTAAAACGACTGCAGCAAACTTCCAGTGGGTTATTCATTCCATAAGCAGTCCGATGATGTAATTGTCGAAAAAACTCACTTTGACGCATCACTCGGGATGGCGTATTGAAGCGTAGTTTGCTCAGTATATCCGTACAGTCGATGTTGCCTGCTAGGACGTCGAAGATTAACATTCGTTGTAGGAATACTCGTCTACTTGACAACGTTTGTAGGCCGATCAGCATGCAGCGACTTTCATACGATGGTAGGTTTATCCTATCCCTCCAGCCAATATTCCGAAGAGCATATCGAATACATTGCCTTTGCACACGTTCGATTCGGTTGATGTGGACTACATGGTATGGTGCCCACACTTGCACTCCGTACTCTAGAACACTGCGCACGAGCGAGCAATACAGGGTCTTCATACTGTAGATATCAGCAAAAAACTTTGTATTTCTTTTCAGGAACCCCAACATTGCGTATGCCTAAGCCGCGACAGCGGAAATGTGTTCTACGAACCTAAGTTTGCTGTCAATCAGAATTCCCAAATCCTTCACAGACGTCTTACGTTCCAAGCTAGTTGCTGCCATGAGGTAATCAAACACAATTGGTACACGTAACCTGGTGAATGAAATTATGCAGCATTTGTTCACGTTTGCTTCCATTCCGTTTACACTGCACCAATCCATGAGCGTATTAAAATCCGATTGAAGTGCGCAACAATCTGTAAGCGTCGTGATTACTGGGTAGAATTTGAGGTCGTCGGCGTGTAATAATTTTGGCGACTGTAATTTCCAACATAAATCGTTAATAAATAAAACGAATAGCAATGGCCCCAGGACACTGCCCTGAGGTACCCCGGACTGAATTTGGAATGAGGTAGAGCAGACACCGCAAACCTTCACTGTTGAGCTCCGATCCGTAAGATAAGACAGGATCCATTGTGTTATCCATTCGGGTAACTCTATTCTTTTGAACTTCTCAACCGCCAGAATATGTGGAACCTTGTCAAAAGCTTTGGCGAAATCGACATACACAGCGTCGATCTGTTGTCGTTTTTCCATTTTGTCCACAAGAGTCGAAACGTTACTTAGCAAGTTTGTTGTAGTCAAGCGTTTTTTCATAAAACTTAACATGGTCCGTAGCAATTATGGATTTAACAGATTGGTAGAGTTCATCGTGCACCATACTTTCAAACACTTTAGGTAAACAGCTAAGAATGGAAATCCCACGATAGTTCTCCACCTCATTTAGAGAACCAGATTTGTGAATCAGTATTTGAGGCAGATTTCCAAATGGTTGGAAAGTGCCGCTCTGCGATCGAACGATTCCCGAGTAAATGATTATAACAAACATATAACAAAAAAATATCTCAATTAGATAGAAATAACAGAACTTGTTATATTTTTGATCAGACAAAATAATGAGGCTAACAGAATTATTACAAGTTTTGCTCTTATATCAAAATTTGTTATAATTTTGTTACAGAGCAATTTCAGCTTGTTCCAGCTTGCAAACGGTTTGTCTCGACTAGTTTTGATTGCAATGAAGTTTTGCTAATTACAATCCCGCACCGAATCATTTTCCATGAAATATATTTCTTCGTCAAGAGTAACTTTTAAAAAGAGCGTATTTAGAAATTAGAATATTTTTTTCAAAAAATTCTATCTCGAAAACTATTTATTTTATGAAAATGACGTCAAAGCAAAATTCGTAGTAAATCAAGTGTATTTTCAGTAAACAATTACACTGAAAGAAAAAGCTTTGCAAATACGCGATAAAAATCATAAATTGTGAATTATCTCAAAACATGTCTTTTTTTAAAGATTTTTTAAGCGCAAATAATGCTCTAAAATCTGGTAAAGAGCACTTTCGGAATTTTTTTAATCTTTGAAAATTGACAAGTTTTTGTAAAACTAAAATAAAATCAAGTTCTACGCATTATATCATATAAACTTGTTTCTTAGGTCGTTCTCAAATTATTGCAAATTTAAAATCTAAAAGTCACGTATTAGGGTAATTCTACGCGAAGTAGCCGAGAGGTAATCGACCTTGACGGATTTGAACCAAATTTTGTCAGATTGTTTGTTTTAGGTCAGAATGTAAAAATCCTAAATTTGGTGCTGGTTGGTCCTCCCCACGATTGTCGCATTCTACATGTTGCTAAAAAATTGCCTAATCTAAATGCACCTTAAGAAACATACTCGATGCAGTAACACGCCGCTCCTGTCAAGTCGCGCTTGAGGAACCTCATGCAGTTTATTACTAGAAATTAAAGAACGTATTGACAGAAGTCTTTGTTTAAATAACCTAAAGAGTTATTTTTGAATGTCATTGTAGAATTTCATATATGAGAGAACCAGTTTTTTTTAGTTAATGCTATATGCTATATGCTTGGACTGAACATAACTGAGATAAAATAAAATCTTATCATATTCTCGGTTTATGTATGTTTACAAAGTTTAAAAGTAGTTAAAATTTTCTCCAAACCTTTACCAACAAAACAAAAAAAATATCTAAATAGTTCGCATAATTACTGAGGAATAGATTCTTCTACACATCATTTATTTATTTATTTACTAGCTGACCCGACAAACTTCGTATTGCCACAAATTAACCTGTGTTGTACATAAATCATGAATCTCGGATGATCTTTGTCACTATCTCGAGTTTTGCAAGCCCCCCAGTGGGTGGCGCTTCTGACGGCGGGTCACCGGCAACACTCGCGACCGGCTCGTTTTGAATGATCTAGTGTTACTATAGATAGTTTTTGTGGTCTTGTTATTGATTAATGTTTTATGGAAGAGTCTCGAATTTCTCGAGTTAGATTAGTTTTTGAGTTTCGCAAAAATTTCTGTTTTATTTGTATGAGAGTCCATATCCCCCTACCACAGGGGTGAGAGGTCTCTAACTATCATAAAATAAATTCAAGACTCAAAAATCTCCTACATGCTAAATTTGGTTCCATTTGCTTGATTAGTACTCAAATTATAAGGAAATTTGTATTTCATTTGTATGGGAGCCCACCCTCTTAAAAGGGAAAGGGGTCGTAATACACCACAGAAAAAAAATTCTGCCATCTAAAACTCTCACATGCCAAATTTGGTTCCATTTGCTTGATTAGTTCTAAAGTTATGAGCAAATTTGTATTTCGTTTGAATGGGAGCCCCCCCCCCTCCTAAAAAGGTAAGAAGTCCTAATTCATAATGGGAAAAATGGTTGCCTCCAAAAACACCCACATGCCAAATATGGTTCCATTTGCTTGATTAGTTCTCGAATTATGAGGAAATTTGTATTTCATTTGTGTAGAAGCCCCCCCTCTTGAAGTGTGGAAGGATCCTAATTCACCGTAGAAAATATTTTTGCCTCCAAAAACCTCCACATGCCGAATTTGGTTCTATTTTCTTGATTAATTCTCGAGTTATGTGGAAATTTGTATTTCATTTGTATTGGAGCCCCCCCTCCTAATGTGGGAAGAGGTCCTAATTCATCACAGAAAAAATTCTTGCCTCCAAAAACACCTACACGCCAAATTTGGTTCTATTTGCTTGATTAGTTCTCGAGTTATGAGGAAATTTGTATTTCGTTTGTATAGGACCCCCCCTCCTAAAGTGGGGAGGGGTCCCAATTCATCATTGAAAAAAATATTGTCTCCAAAAACACACATATGCCAAATTTGGTTCAATTCGCTTGATTAGTTCTCGAGTTATGAGGAAATTTGTATTTCATTTGTACAGGAGCCCCTCCTCTTAAAGTGGGGAGGGGTCCTAATTCACCATAGAAAATTTTCTTGCTCTCGAAAACCTTCACATGCCAAATTTGGTTGCATTTGCTTGATTAGTTCTCGAGTTATGAGGAAATTTGTATGGAAGCCCCCCCTCTTAAAGAGGAGAGGAGTTATAATTCCTCTTATAAAGAGAGAAGGGGTCTCAATTCACCATAGAATAAATTCTTGTCACCAAAAAAAACACCCACATGCCAAATGTTGCTCTATTTGCTTGATTTATTTATTTATTTATTTATTTCGTCAACCGATGTAGACTAGTATAATGCATATACAGTTTCTTATATAGAAGTCTTATAATTAGATGGTGATTAAAAAGTGTTCTTATTCCTTTGTTTCGTTATCTACGCGTTATGATTACGTATTGAATTAAAGTGATGTTTAAGTCTATGCCGAGACATTGTAAAGTCAATGGTTTCGCAGTATTGATTGTACGCTGCCATCATACGATTTAGTGGACCGAATTTTGCATAATTAGTACGATAATGGCTTATGGCAAATAAATTTCGATTACGAAGTTGCCGGGTAGGTGTATAAAAGTTCAGTTTTGATAAAAGTGTTGCTGAGTCAATACGGTGCGAAACGATATCGTTTACAAATGAGACCATTGCATAAATACGACGCTCTTTTAATGATTGTATATTTATAAGCATGCAGCGTACTTCGTATGATGGAAGAGGAAATGCTGTCCAACCTAATTTACGAAGAGCATATAAGAGAAACTGTTTTTGTACTGATTCTATTCTTTCTTCGTGCGTGATTGAAAAAGGAGACCATACAATACTGCAGTATTCCAGTATTGACCTCACATAAGCAATATATAGTGTTTTGATGGTGTATGGATCTGAAAAATTATAGCTAAAGCGTTTAATAAAACCTAGCATGTTGTTTGCTCTGTGTATTATTGTGTTATAATGGTCGATGAAAGTTAGTTTGGAGTCTAAGATAATTCCTAAATCCCTAACTTTTTCACATTTTTCTACTATTTGATTTCCTAATATGATTGATATTTCCGGTGTAATTCTTTTTCTGCTAAATGATATAAGGTTGCACTTTTTTACATTAAGTTCTAATAAGCTTTTTTTACACCATATGTAGAATATGTGTATTTCGTTCTGGAATACATTGATGTCTTCTTCATTTCTTATTTCCAAAAAGAGCTTCATATCGTCGGCATATATTAGCACTTTAAGTTCCTTGAGAATGAAGGAAATGTCGTTTACATACAAGATAAAAAGAAGAGGTCCCAAATGAGAGCCTTGAGGAACACCAGAAGTGACTTGAATTGGATTCGAGGTCTTTCCGTTAAATTTAATTATTTGTTGGCGATTAGTTAAATACGATTCAAGCCATTTCAGGAGCCCTGGCTCAATTCCAATTTTTTGTAATTTGAAAAGCAGCATTGGTATGTCAATGCGATCAAATGCCTTGCTAAAGTCCGTATAGAGTGCTTCTACATGGTTTCCATTATCCATTGCATTCAGTGAGTGGTCTATGAATTCCAGTAAATTTGTCGTAGTCGAACGTCCTTTGAAGAAACCGTGTTGCATTTCTGTAATTCTGTTTTTAATTTGAAGGAATAGTTTTTCATTGATAATAGCTTCAAAAAGTTTTGGAATGCAAGAGATAATGGCAATACCACGATAATTACGTACGTCAGATTTCCGGCCCGATTTAAAGATAGGCACCAGAAATGAGCTTTTCCATATTTTTGGAAAGATTCCGGATTTTAGTGATAAGTTAAAAAGCCAAAACAGAGGAGCAGTGAACTGTATTGCAAGATTTTTTATGAATACTGGAGGGATTCCGTCAGGCCCAGGACCTTTTGAGGCATCCACATTTTTCAAAGCCTGCAAAATATCCTGAGCCTGAAGTTGGTTAACGCCAATATCCATTGAAGAATCCGGAAAAAATGCAAAATAGTCGCGATCGCGATCTTCTTCAGAAAATGTTGTATAGATTTCTTGAAAAAATTTTGCAAAAAGCTTACAAATATTTTCCGAGCTATCCCCAACATTTTCATCAAGATGCATTATGGCTGGAAAATTGTCAGATTTTAGTTTAGTTTTCACGTAATTAAAGAAGTTTTTAGGACTGGACTTTATTTCAAGTTCAATTTTTGAATTGTACTCTTCAAACGCATTGCTGATTGCAAAATTTAGCTGGTTGCATACGTCCAAATATCTTGCTAAATTTTCAGTACTGGCATGTTTTTTATAATTTTTATGGGCCTTTTGTTTGCGATTTTTCAAGTTCTTAATCTTACTGTTATACCAGACTGGACTTTTTGTATTGTTGTGACGTCTTCTTTTCTTTAACGGTATGTTCTGTATCATTACTTCTAATAAAATTTTATAGAATGTGTCTACAGCAACTTCGACATTTTCTTCATTCTTGAGAATAAGTTGCCAATTAACACAGTTTAATCTACGTCTAATGTTTTCATAGTTTGCCTTTTCGTATTCAAAAACTTCTTCGAACTCGCAATCGTTGGGTCTATGGTATTTGTGTATAAATAAAGAATATTCAATTGCTGTGTGAAACGCCTCATTTTTCCATAGTGGATTTAATGATTCAGTCACACAGAAGTCTTCATAAATGTTCGTAAGCAAAAAATCTAGATAGCAATTTTGTTGGTTTTTAATATGGTTAATTTGGTTCAGCCCCAAATTGGCAGTTTTGTCGAAAATAAACTGCAGTGTTTCATTCTCCCCAACGATTGGGAGTAAGATGCATTCATTTTCAGAGTCTGGAATGAAGTCAGCATGGCGTTGATTGAAGTCTCCATAAATGTGAACTTTAACCTCGGGAGGCAGTTGTGATAGAATGTGTTCGGCAATTTGGAAAAATGCTTCGTAAGTTGTTTTATGAGCTTGGTCTGGAGGAAAATACACCGAGGCGAATACATGTGTTTCTCCTGCTAAATGTGATTTTACCCAGACATGCTCGAATTCTTTAAATTTTGTTGTCGTTATAATTTCGGAATTGAAATTAGACGACAAAGCTATGAGGACTCCGCCACCCGACTTCTTTTGAGACTCAAGAAAATTTCTGTCGTCTCTGAATACGTTAAAGGCACTTCCAAAAATTTCTTCACTTTTTACGCTTTCATTCCAGCTTGTCTCAGTTGCCAGAATAACAGAAAAGGATGAGCTATGTAAATTTTTATAAATTTCCTTCATTTTGGCTGGACTTTTCATGCGATTGAAATTTTGACAATAAATCAATATTTCAGTCACATTCTGTTTTAGTGAAGAAATTGACGGAAGAGGGTCGGTAGAAGAAATACTTAAATTAGTTACCTCTTTCTCATCGAAAGGAGTCGTTACTTCCGAAAATTCTGGTTGGTGCTTCGGACCGGATGGCTAAATTTACCGGCGCTTTCCCTCGCACGTTGCAGGTACTGGATTCTCTGATTGTTGAGATGCCGTCGATAACCTTCCAAGTCGTCAGATGCTGCCTGTTTCGGTACACCAAATTCCTCATGTACCTCGAAAAAGATTTTCTGCAGGTCCTGCGCAGAGACCGGTAGTCCTTCTGAAGCCAAATTCACTTTTATGCTGGTGTTCGTCATACCTTCGTAGCAGAACGTCGGTTCCTTGTCGTGCATGTATGCCAGGTAAAGACGAATGAGATACATAATTTTCGGATCTCGCAGTCGCGCTTTCAGGAAACGTCCGTCTCCGCCAGCTGATTGCTGCGTTAAGCTGACGATAGGTAGACGCATCGGGTCGGGTGTCCAGGTAGATGTTGAGTGCGATGATGACGTTGACGGTGTTGACGCAGTGCTATTTCCCGCTGGTGGTGATTCAATTCTATTGTGTTTTGTCTGGTGGCCCGTGTGGTAGGGGTTTAGAATTTCACCCTTTTGGAAGTCAATAAACTTTGGCACTGAAAGTCCTGCAATTGGGTGGTCCGTATTTGATGGTGGACCAGCAAATTGTACTTTCGCTGTGGCCAGTAGCTGTTTGTCCGAAGCATTCGTACGGGTTTGGTTAC
Organism: Sabethes cyaneus; assembly: GCF_943734655.1. Lineage (NCBI taxonomy): Eukaryota > Metazoa > Arthropoda > Insecta > Diptera > Culicidae > Sabethes > Sabethes cyaneus. The sequence goes on along the minus strand of NC_071355.1, from coordinate 148,934,619 downwards.
CGATTCTATGATTGCTATTTATATTGTTCTTAGTTTTGATGCGCTGTTGTTTACTGCGTTTTCTGCTACGTCTGGCTTTTTCCGCAGCTCTTTCCTGAAGCCTACGAGTCCGTTGTTTGGCGTCATACATCGACCAGTTCTGCATCCAGCGCCATTTATTGCCCAAAAATCGCCATCCTGGAGATGAATGGTCAGTCTTAGGTTGTAGATTTTCATTATTTGCTGATGAAGCTTCTGCTAATTCTTCCTGTAATGTCTTCTGTGGCGGCGAAACAGCTGTTGCATTCGTTTCAACAGCAGACACAGCTGTTGAGGCCAATTTTACCTCGTCCAGAATTTCGCGAAGGGTTGACTCGCAATTATATTGAGGTAATGATGTGTCGGCTCTTTCCATCGATAGAGCCATGTCGGTTGTCAGGCTTGATAGCCGTTCGTCCAAATATTCTTTTATTTTTTGTGACATCATTGAGTTTGCTTCGTTGATGCCAGTTATGGTCGTGTGCGCTTGTGAGTCACACGACTGAATGTGCTGACTGACCGCGTTGCACATTTTGTTGTTATTTGTGTTTATTGCTGCCAATGTTACTTTAACGTCGCTGAGCAGTTGTTCGATGCTATCGAAAAGTTCCGATACCAGGCAGAATTTCTTTAAGTCAGCAGCAACACGATGGTTAGCGTCGGTCTGTGAGGTAATGGCCTCTATGAGCTGCTCCTGTTGATGAAGCAGCTTCCTCACGTCGGCCTCCTTCCGTAGTATTTCCTGGCAATCGGCGCACATAGGCACCATGAAAGCCGTGATAAAATGCTCACGCTGCCGCTGCACTCCGATGCATGCTGCATGATATTGTTTGTTACAATATTCGCACTTCCATAGGAAGCGGTCGTCACTGATACCACACGATTTAACTCCGCACGGCATGATTGATGATAAAAACGCGCGATTAAAACACAAAATTATTCACTATGTTATTGGTAAAAACGCTTACGCGACGGTTTAAGCGGTAAAATAAATATAATTTAAAATTATGAAGAGCGCGCGCAGCAGCGATTCGAAAACGCGTGCGTCCGGTGTGACTGCCACTTGGCGATTCGTGGCGATTAGTTCTCGAGTTAGGAGGAAATTTGTATTTCATTTGTACAGGAGCCCCCCCTCTTAGAGTGGGGAGGGGTCCTAATTCACCGTAGAAAATTTTCCTGCCCTCGAAAACCTTCACATGCCAAATTTGGTTCCATTTGCTTGATTAGTTCTCGAGTTATGAGGAAATTTGTATGGAAGCCCCCCCTCTTAAAGGGGAGAGGAGTTACAATTTCCCTTATAAAGAGGGAGGGGTCTCAATTTACCATAGAATAAATTCTTGTCACCGAAAACACCCACATGCCAAATTTGGTTCTATTTGCTTGATTAGTTCTCGAGTTATGAGGAAATTTGTATTTCATTTGTATAGGAGCCCCCCCTCCTAAAGTGGGGAGAAGTTCTTATTCATCATAGAAAAAATTCTTGCCTCCAAAAACACCTACATGCCAAATTTGGTTCCATTTGCTGGATTAGCTCTCGAGTTATAAGGAAATTTGTATTTCGTTTGTATAGGAGCCCCCCCCCCCACTTAAAGTGGGGAGGAGTCCCAATTCATCATAGAAAAAAATTTTGTCTCCAAAAACACACACATGCCAAATTTGGTTCCATTTGCTTGATTAGTTCTCGAGTTATGAGGAAATTGGTATTTCATTTGTACAGGAGCCCCCCCTCTTAAAGTGAGGAGGGGTCCTAATTCAACATAGAAAATTTTCTTGCCCTCGAAAACTTTCACATGCCAAATTTGGTTCCATTTGCTTGATTAGTTCTCGAGTTATGAGGAAATTTGTATGGAAACCCCCCCTCTTAAAGGGGAGAGGAGTTATAATTCCCCTTATAAAGAGGGGAGGGGTCTCAAATTACCCTAGAATAAATTCTTGTCACCGAAAACACCCACATGCCAAATTTGGTTCTATTTGCTTGATTAGTTCTCGAGTTATGCAGAAATTTGTGTTTCATTTGTATGGGAGCCCCCCCTCTTAGTGGGGGGAGGGGTCTCTAACCATCACTAAAACCTTTCCTGGCCCCAAAAACCTCTACATGCAAATTTTCACGCCGATTGGTTCAGTAGTTTTTGATTCTATAAGAACACAGGACAGACAGACAGACAGACAGACAGACAGAAATCCTTCTTTATAGGTATAGATTTACTTTTTAATTAGGCTTTCAACCGTTCACATCATTTAAATATTTAATTTCATGGTTGTTTTTAATCTTTTCTGTGGCTGAATCTTGCTAAAATGAACAGAAAAGTTTACAGACTCGAAAACTGAAACATAGGAGTCATTGCATTATTCAGGCTTTATTCTCGGTTTTTTGCTCAGTAGATGCTCATTTGACTACAACGACTCAACTAAACCGAATTCGAAAAAGTAGTGTAAAGGGCGATTGTGGAGCTAATTATTATCTACATTATTGTTGAAGAAAGTATAGTTCTATCGTTTGTATTTATGGCGCTATGTGGCTGCTACCCCGTTGGTAGCAAAAAGAGTACTCATTTGTAGCAATCGGGGTAGCAATCGCATAGCGCCGTAAATAAAAAAGATAAAACTATACTTTCTTCAACAATAGTGTAGATAATAATAAGCTCTACAAACGCCCTTTACACTACTTTTTCGAATTCTGTTTAGTTGAGTCGTTGTAGTCAATTGAGCATCTACTGAGCAAAAAACCAAGAATGAAACCTGGCATTATTTTCTTATATGGTAGGTGTTAAATCAGACCGGACCAAGCCGCAAAATTTTAAAAAATAAGTTAATGACAGCAAACGATTGATAATTTCCTAAGCTATGTTTTACTCTAATCAGATTACATAAATGTTGCCAAAGATATTAAATGATTTCGAATGATTGATAGCTTTAAACTACACAGCAGCAGCAAACGTGTTTTTCTCGAAATCACTCAGTTGGTTCGGTCTAACTTAACACCGATCATATATGGTCGTCGTTAAGTCAAACCGAACCAAGTGACAAACTCTTCTAGAAAAACGTGTTCAAAGTTTGTTGCTCTGTATGTTTAATACCTATCAATCGTTCGAAATCATCTGATAACTATGGCTGTTTGCAATATTTATGATAGTCTGATTAAAGTAAAATGCAGCTTAGAAAATTGTTGATCGCTAGCTATCATTAAGTCATTTTTCGAATTTGCGACTTGGTCCAGTCTGATCTAACACCGACCATATTTAATGGCAATTCGTGCAACATTCTTAACCGTTATGTGTGCAACAGGGTACCCGGGTACCTTTTCAGTTTTAAAATAGTTATAACTCATTCAATTTAAAACATACGTCATTGAAATTTGTCGACACCGTAAAACTCGTTGATCTTAATTAATTAAGGGTTTTTTGGTGCATATCCATAAAGGGGATTAGCAATGGGAGGCACTTGAATTTTTTTATTACGTAGGAGGGCGACAAGGGTACCCGGGTACCCATGATTTGCTATGTTCATAACTTTGGCTATCTTGAAGCGATTTGGATGAAACCAGTGGCATTTGATTCGTACATTTATCTAGTTTTGATTAGTTTAAGCGTTTGGCCATCATATGACATGTAGTTCCCGGGAATCGGTAATTCCGGAGCAACGTCCGGTAAAACGTGGGAAGCCGCTTGTTTTGGAAGAATATCAGCTTTCAGCAAAGCCATTAGCTTTGAACTTGACATTTTGGATCCTTTTTTTATCTTATATAAATTGGTGACTTTAAATCGCATTGGCCATTCCAGAATTGGGTTCCTGTAGGGTTACAAATGACCAGTTGGATGCCTAATCCAATATTAGAATTGGTTTAGCGGATCTTTTAAATGTTTTGAACTGATATGGCCAGTTTAGTACTGATTAATAATTTCGGAACTGGTTCCAAATGTATAACGGATGGTTCTACGTTTTGAACTGTTCTGATAATGCTAAGCATTATCTTAAATCCTGCGGTATCATCTGTGACCCCGTAGAAACCATTTTCGAAATAACCAATCAAAATACATCGAAATGTAAAAAATATCACCTACCGAATTAATTCCAAGAACTTTGATACCCGTACTGCTAGGTTTTACCTCCAATCCTAGACTGTGATACTCCTCACAACTGCTCAGCGGGAAGGATGGGGAAGGGAAACGGTATTAAAACGAGTAGAAACGGGTGTGCGTCGCGGCGCTTGCCAAATACAATGAGTGTTTCCGTCGCAAACAGAAACCGCCGGACACAAACCACTAATCCGGGTAATATCACAGCTAATAATGTTGCCAAGACTCCTAGATCGAGATTATACGAAGGTCACCAGGCGAACGAAAGCTGAACGACCAGGACTGAAACTCCTTTCAAGTTCGACCACGAAATTTAACAGCAAAGCGGAGATAAAATGGTAGAGTAATATCGCTGTGGTTAAAAATCGGGATTTTACATCTAACTTAACGGTTTATTTCCCTTCTCCCAACAATGTTCACTTAAAACTATTCTACTTGCGCATAACTAAGGCTGGTGTTTTTACATATCCTCGACGACGACTTTTGACGATCCAAGTGGCCTCGGCCACTGTAACTAGATAGTACGGGATCTCGTGTTCTTCCCGTCATGGCAGAATCGACAGCTACACTACCGATTACACCGATGTTTTAATTGCAGGCGGCGGTTAAACTACCCACATCGGGGCTTTCGCTGCTCGTACTACGGGAGCCGGAAAGTACTGGGTCTCGGTCTCTACCATAGGACCGATGGCAAACGAACGATTCTATCGCGCTGCGCCGAATGCTGACTGGCACGCAGGCTTCACCGGGATACAGATGCGCTGCTCTTCTGCGCCTGTGGAATAAAGTCCAAGAATAAAAGGTCCCTCGAGGACCTATTCGAGGGATATTAGCCTTTTTACACACAGCCTTAAATTTCCTACACCAGCCTTAATCTACCGTTACACATTTAAAATTTACTTATAACTATTTTTACCTTTTGTTTTCTTGTATATCAGCACTGTTAATTTTTATAACTTTTTATTCTTGTCTGTTTTTTTTTTATTGTAGATTGTTTGCTTTTAGCGATTTTTGTTGTTCAATTGTTTGGCACTAGAATACTATAAAAATTTTACAATACTATTATTTCTCACAATGCACTTTTTTTTTATTTTAAACTAGACAATTACCTAATATTTCCTTTTAACTAAACACAAACAACATAGTCAGCATTTTATCTCACCGACAATAAATTATTTAAAAAAAAATCACAATACGATACGCGCACTGATACCGTTCAGTTTTCCAAACAACGAATGATCTCCTGTTTATCGAGCCTAGCCCTTTTATAATTTCGGTCAGTTAAAAATTGGAATCTTTTAAAGACTTCCAATTTTTAACGATCTTTTGTCCTGGCAACAATTATTTATTGGATAATACCCTAGGTTTTGAATACCTTGGTTGTATTCCTAGTGGTATCTGTGAGCAACCCTGTAGGGGGGATCCCTCCGTCTAACGTGGACGTGGAGGGTTATCACACTTGCAGAGGAATCTTCTGATTGTATTAGAAAAGGCTTTCCCGAGCGAATTGCCCCTCCGTCCCAGACGTGAGACGCCAGACGTGGAGGGATATAACTCACTCAGTCGATCGCATCACCGTTTCTCTTGCAGATTAGTGAGAAAGCTTTCCGCCGTGAGCGACTCGTCCGTCCCAGTCGCAATGCGACAGACTTGGAGGAATATCGCTCACCTCGTTGACAGCTTTCTCAAACCTGTTTAGTTATGCCCGAGAGAGTTTTCCCAAGTGAGTGACTCGTCCGTCCCGGTCGCAAAGCGAGAGACTTGGAGGAATATCACCCACTCAGTAGACAGCTTCCTCGGGTTGTTTTAGATATGACCGAACAAGCTTTCCCGTGTGAGTGACCGCTCCACCCGAAAGTTTGGAGCGCTACCAATCAAACAGTCGACAGCTTGCTCAGAGATGGACTTAGGGAATTTGGATTGGGAATTATGAGCAGATTGAAAAAAAGCATTTTAAATTGGCAGAGCTAATTTTATATAAAATATGTAACCAACGGTTACAACTGGCCACCCATGACCCCACAGGAACCTACTCCGGAATGGCCAACCTGATTCATCTGATTATATGAAATAGTTCATTGTATGAATTTTTAGAGTTTTTGTATCCGCATGACAGCAGGACATTTTCCTGCAATACAATCAGTTCTCTACCTCACAGCGGACACTCTGTCGGAATTCCGGATTTTCGGGCCCCGTATGTCTTTTAATGGCCAAATGGCCAGATAATTCAAAACTAGATAAATTAACGAATCAAATGACACCTATTTCATCAAAATCGGTTTAAAATTGTTGATGTTATAACAATATCAATTTTGGGTACTCGGGTACCCTTGTCGCCCTGCTAAAGGTGTTTTTTTTTTGTCGCACACATAACGGTTAAAGTGGCGCAACATATCATGATTCAATTTCTTCGTCTTCTTGATTGGCTTTGAATTGAACGCTTATTTTCTATTTATAGACAGCTCGAAGCAAAAACTGACAACCCCGAATGAGCTATCGGCCAAATCATATAAGCATTTAATCTACCTTCATTCAAGAGTAGTTCTAGCACAGAGGTTAAGGCTGTTGCATTCTGTGCGATGTGTCGTGAGTTCAATCCCGGCCGCGGCCGGAACGATTTTTCAAATGTATGAAAGTTTTTTTCTGTGCAATTTGTGAATGTTCCTGAATAAATAGTTGTACTATTTTTGGCAATTTAGCCGAAATAAAATGTCGATATAGCAGATAAAGGCAAAGAAGTTTTTGTTATATTTTAACAAAATTATAACAAAACCTGTTACAAATGTCATAACAAATTTTGATATAATTTTGTTCAAAACATAACAAATTTTGTTACATTTCTGCTACTGCTGCTAAGAAGTTCTGATAGAGTTTTTGTTATTTTAACTACTAACGAGACCAAAATTATATCAAATTATGTTAGAAATACCGTCATAACAGAATATCATGATTTGTTATAATTTTGTTATGTTTGTCTGATCGGGTTAAATAGGATACTGACAGGGTACGCTAGAGCACCAGCACAATTTTTCACGAAGAACGGTGGCAGTTCATCATAACCGGGTTCTTTTGATCCATCGATGGATTGCAGCTTAAGCAGGACATCCATCGTGGGGCAAAAAATTAATTCGAAGCATATTTACATCATACTGCGGAATACTATCCAAGTACGCTTCAGACAAAGGTGGTGAGTTATTACTTGACACACTTTGAAAGAAAGACGAGAACATATTCACGGACTCCTGAAGTGTGGCCGCATCGGTTCCCTGGTAACGCATGTTTTCCGGTATCCCTTTTGTAGATTGACGGTCTTTTACGTAGCTCCAGAACGATTTTGGGTCCGCTTTTACATTTCCTTCTGTGCGATGAATGTAATCGCGAAAGCTTGAAGCGTTCAAAGAGTTGAATTGAGCCTCAATTTCACGCATTTCAATTTTTCGCGACTTACTCCGACACTTGAAATAACGCTTTCTGGCTTTCCGAAGTGATTTCGATTACTTTATTACTACTTCTAAAAAAAAGTGATGTAGGGGGCATGTAGGAAATTTAAACTTGTCTTCTCGTATAAAATTTATAGGAATGTTTCAGAGCATTTATTACAGCAAATTAAAAATTTGCGTGGCAAACATTTGTAAAATGTCAAGTTTTGTCGAATTGAACCTGCATTCGTAGTCCTACGTGAGTCCCTCGTTCGTGCCCCTGGAAACGAGTCTTCATACATCGTTTTCCCTCCCGTTTTCTACATTTCCACTTCTTTCTCCTTTTATGTACCGTTTTCCCTTCCATTCTGTCACGTATTTTCTTTCGGTTTGCTTTTTTTCATGCCCTGTTTTTATTCTTTTCCTCTCTCGTATTTTTTTTCTCTATTTCTTTCCCGTTTGTTCAGTTTTTGTCACGTTTTGATTCGTACTCTTTTCCGTACTTTTCCCCCTTCTGTCTCACTTTTCGTTTTTTTGCCTCTTTTTCTGGAGAGCAGGAGATATGAGAGTCCATTTAATTCTATCGATCATCTATCTGCAAATATGATAACTTTGAGAAACTGTTTGCACCAGGCAGGGCAAGAGCACGCAGGGCAAGAGCACGCCGGGCAGGGCAGGAGAGATTATAACAAAGATTCCTCTCATCAACAGGTGAGTTTTTTAAGGCAATCTCTACTAACGAAAAACTGTTAAAACAAGTTCCCTCACTAAAAAATACATGTAGTACATGTATTATACTTTAGGCAGCCTTTAAATAAATTTGTCATGCACTACAGCAGAACCGATTTTATTTTCTGTGGCCATTCAATATAGTCCCGCATTGATCTAGAAATAATCTGATGACTTTATGTGGAACCTAGGTATTTTGATATAAAAATAAACTTTTTGTCATTGTCAACATTCAAACTGGAGCTTACGAGCTACTTTTGACTACGATGAATAGACAGGTTATTTCTGCAATAAAGTTACGATATATCTTGTATTGAACATTTTTAGGATAAGGGTTGAGGAGCGAGGCAGTAAAAATCAAGAGGGAAAAATAAGAGCGAATTAACGAAAATCCCTCGATAGCCGACTAAACATTTATCTGAAGCTTCTTAACGAGACATTGAATACGAAAATCTCCGAAGCAAAAACGCGAAATTCGAAGCCATATCTGTTCGCAGGACTGTTCGGAACCCCCGCCAGTCAACAGGCGCGGTTTCTAATCTAACATTTTCCGTATAATCAGCGTCTTAAAGCATGACGTGAAGGTGCTCTCGGAGAGAAAAATGTGTACTACAGTACGATTCCGTTAGTTCTAATTTTACGGTCTTTAACATTGTTTCCTATCGTGGAAAATGAGGTGATAAATATTGAATTCGAAAACCGAAAAATAGGATATGTCACCTAAAAAAACTCGAATCCTTTCTTTCTATTCTTTTCTAATATCAAATACAAATCGTTTTTATAGCAACATACAGTAGAAAAATCCAAACCAATAACTGTTTTTTTCTGGTATGAAACTGTTATTCCTAACTGTTGAAAACAATTATGATCAATAGAACTCTTGTTCATTTGTTCTTCAATTTGCCTGTCATTTCAGTGCCGCAAGCGAAAATCCACCCACCATTGATGATAGTATACTAACATGTGAGATTTTTTTTGCAAAATATATGTGATGCTTCAGATGTGCTGCTACTCCCACGGTTTCATTCAAACAATCGAAAAAAAGCTGACAGTCTATTTGCTCCTACCCCAAGCTTTCTATGTTGCTTTTCGTTGCCATCTTAAAAGCATTCTTATTTACCACTCAATAAATCTAAATTGAGGTTCGACAACAGAAGTTGTAGCAATAATATCTACAATGAATATGCAACAAAAATTAAGTGAGATATATGTCCACAAGTATAGGCATGTGACTAGAATCATAAGGCAAATGTATATAAGAATTCATGTTAATCAATAGGTTGGCTTATTTACCCCATTTGGCGCACAAATCTACGCGCCTTCAGAAATTACGCTCCAATCATGAACAGTCACATCTTATCTGGCCACCTTTGTTCAGTTCTGTTATCTATCCAGACGGCGACAAGTTCATTTAAACACAAACTGCCAACCCAAAGTCTTTACTGATAACGATTTTCAATACGCCCAGTGACAAGTATTCCGAGAAACAAGCAAAAAGCTCCATACATCACACCATATACTTCAAACAAAATTGATAGGATAACATTCACTTACAAACTCCAAATCACCTCCAACTCCCTGGACACACGTACGCAGTCGAGCGGTTTTTTTCTAATTATCCTTTAAGTAGTCTATCACAAATGCGAGGCGCCAATCCTAATTGAAATTGACACTATATATCCGGCAAGGTGCGGCGAAAACTCATTCCAATTAATATAATTGCAAATTTGAAACTGTCTCCACACAGCACGAGACACTCATTCACACTTGATTAGTCTTTTTACATTCCATCATCGACATAAATAGGCATCACAATTCGCAGGGAATATTATCTTTACTGACCTATTTCTTCAATCTTCCTTATGAGCACCACACGAGACATAATCTGACAAAATACCAAACCCACCAAACACCAGATTCCAGCAAAATATTTACTGTGTGATTCTCGATATTCACTCATAAACACTTAAAATACAATCGCTATCAAGCTTTTACACATCTTCCAATATCGTACAAACAACCGCTTTTCAAATCCTACAGCATCATTTGTCGTAGGAATCATAAAACCACCAGACAAACTGCGGTAAATCCAAAACTCACGGTTTTATTGCTATGTTAGATTTTCGCCTTCTTATCAACATTCACTAATTAAAATATTTGTCTTCTTTTTCAATTGTCTATTACAAAAATAACCGAACTGGTTGAATTACGCTTCAACCGGGCACGTCTTACAGGTCCGGCTGATGACATGCGACTGGTTGGCTGATATCAAACATCACCTCCTTAACATCATCGTCCGCACGTGCTATCATCAGCTCCATCGTCATCGCCGCCGATCGGAATCGACCATCGGGCGGCGCACAGTGGGGAATCGCTGGCCAGCAGCCAAAAAATGAAAGTTCATTTCGACTCTCCGTTGTATTTTTCCTGTAATTCTATACTATTGAAGTGTTCAAATCCAAAATTTTAGAGCAATATGACGAAATTTGAATTTTCTATGAATCTTTAAAGTATGCTATCTCAGCATGTTTTAGCGTTTTTTTGAAAAATAACCCAATATTTCAAAACATGCTAGAGGTGTAATGGTAGCTCGGATTTCAACGGTGTCTAAAGAAAAGTTCTTCAAAAAATAGTACTGAATAAAACCCATTAAGTGAGTATGCAGTAATTTTATCATAGTATGCCACAATTTTAATTTTTATTAAAAAAGTGCCATATTTTCGCGTAAAACAAACTTAAAAGTTTTGAAGCCAAGGTTCGCCACTATTGACACTACCGGTAAAAGTTAGCGTAAAATATAAGCTTTCAAATGGATATAGTCTCATTTAGCGCAGAGTAGCGCAGAGCACAGATGTTACGCTTGTAAGGCTACTATATCAGAATTCAACAATATAGACAAAATGCAAACACTCAAAGCAAACGTAAGATATCTTAATTATGGGATATCTCCTTTACATGGTTGGATAAGCTGCTTCGAATGTATGGTCCATATTGCATATTGACTAGATTTTAGAGGTTGGAGGAGGATACAGCGATAGTAATGACGGAAATACAGCTCGAAGATCTTATGCCAATCCGGGTATTAGTTCTGGAATCACGGGTATAGATATGAAATTAATTAAAAGGTTGAGAATTTTCTTATAGCAAGTTCTTGAACACATTATTTCAGAAAAATTCGAAACTTATTGTTTGTATACCAAAAACCTTTATGTCAGGGTATAGTCCTTATATAATACGTCACTGCAATGCAAAGAATTTGAATTCGCGGTCATAAATGAATCTAGACAACCATATTGCTGATAGGACGAATGACAGAAGAAGCACAAAAATAAGTTTTTTTGTTTAATTATAGTCACTTCAACAACTCGGGTCATTCGTGACTTCTGCGGGGTTGGGAATTGAACCACGGTCCTCAGTGTGAGAGGCATGAATGCTAGCCACTACACCGGTATTGACCCTCACGAAAATAAGGTTATTGCCTTATGCTAAAAATAGTGATAAAAATACAAGACAATATTTTACATGCAAAAATGAGTGTGAAAATACAAATCGTGATAGAATTATTCGTCTTCTTATTCCTCCGAATAAAGGTTATAGCTTCTTCGAAACGGAAAAATGTAATTAGAAAAATCTTTCTGAGAACGCTATATTACTATTGAAGACGAAACGTGAAACGGGTGATTCTGCAGAAGGAGAAGAAGAAGAAGAGGAAGAAGAAGAAGAAGAAGAAGAAAAAGAAGAAGGAAATAAAGAAGATCAAGAAAACTAATAAGGGGAAAAGTTTTGATTTTTGATTAATATTAACTCATATGGATTTTGTGTTGATTATTAAAGCTCATACTTGCTTTGTATTGTTTTATATAATGTTTTATCCTATAAAAATCCATTTGCAATAATTTTCCAAATGACCCTCATTTCTTATACGTCATTATACTTAAAAACTACTTGAAAAATAGTCGAAAATTCTCCCTAGCACAAAAAATATACGTTCTAATGCAAAATAAACCTGAAATTCGGACTCAGCACCCCAAAATTACTTAAGAACCACATATTATCCTTGATTTAAAGAGATTTTTTTGCTTGGCCAGCATTTGTATGGAGTCGCCCCACTGTGCGGCGGTGTGCTCGCGCTCCGGTTCGGTCTCGGCGCAGCCACATGACTTTTCCTCGGGAAATATCAATCGGTTACAACCACGGATGAGCAGATATTTTTCCAACCATAACAAACCTGCGGCAATGTGTGGATGAGGATGGGAACAAAAGAAGGATACGAAACATAAGGTAGACAATCGTTTTAATCGTCGAAGCATTAGAGTTTGTCAGGACGCATAGATATATCTGGAGGCCGGTCGGGATGACCAGTGACTGTCAACTTGTTGCTTGTTGGTGCTTGTTATTGAATTAACGATTAATTTAGGAAGTTTAAGGCCGGTAAAATCAATCGATTTGACGGCCCGCACTTGTCGCTTCGCACGCTGATTCGCTGGTGTATCGGCGGAAACGTAGACAAGTGGCTTGAAATAAACATCTGGAAGTAAACATTACCAGAAGCTGCGAGCGACGTAAACAGCGTGAACCCACCGACCGTGTACGTTTAAACATTGCTACTATGGGGCTTACACATTAATTATTTCGCGTTCTGCGGGACAGAGAGGATTCGAGGTTCCCTAACGAATGGAATTCAATTGGAAAAAGAAGAACAAAAATTTACGATTTTGTCTGGCACATTTTGTGGATCGCCACTAGAGAGAGAGGCAGTCAATATTTTCGACCAATCAGTCGTCTTGTTTTATAACTTAATTATTTATGAGTTGAAATTCGTCTATGCTAATATCCAACCCGACGTCAACAATTAATTTCAAATATTTATCATTAGGTTAGGAATTTAAAGCATTTTTTAATTCTTTTCAAGCAGATCCGCCAAATGCTATTTTGCACTCATCATCTCTAAAACGATCAGAGCAATAGTTTCGATAGTTCGACAGAAAAATAGTTATTCTACTAGTTCTAGTTTTTTGACCGACTTTTAAGAAACAGCACAATGATGAACGAGCGTGTACTATCACTAACGAAAGTCGTTTATACTACAACAGTTTTTGCGAATATCTTTGAAGGTATTTTCAAATATATACTGACATAAATTAAAATTTGAGGCCACCGCAATAAATTAATATTACGCAGAGTTTTCCAAACACGCGTATTAACAAGACAATCAGTGAATTTATTTAGTTATAGCATAATCAGTATAATGCATCGAATTGAACGTAAAACCTCCGTCAACGTGACAAGTTGTAATTATTTTGACCAATATTTACACCCTCACCCTGCTGACCAAACACTTGACATTTATTTATGTATTTCTCTTTTTCTTTTTGCCCGAGCAAGTCAATACCCATTGAGATGGAACCTCTTTCAAGATTTTTTTTTGTTTTCAACAAACATACTCTGCTGGTTACTAGAATAAATATGAAAGAAAATAATATCTCGGTCAACAGTTAATGTAACACAACGTGAAAGTTGCAGTAATGTTACTACAAAGGAATGCTATAAAGTTTTCAATATTTAACTTAACATTAAAATAGAAAAATGGTAACTTTTTACGTTGTTGTACATTGTGTAATAGACACACTTACAGTAGAGATTTGTATAATGCGGTTGATTGGGACCGCGTTATATGAAGCGCGTTATACAAATACACGCAGTAAAGGGTGTCCCACAACAAATTATATGACGGAAAACGCTGTAGAAAATTACCCATTGGATATTTCCTCTTGAAAATTTGTGTAGAAGTAGTTTAGAGTGTATTGTTTACACTGTATTTTTATCGCTATCAGTTTTTCGAAAGTTTCGCACGCTTGCCATGCCCTTCTTTGTCTTGATCCTACCGGATTCGATGCGAAAACCATTTTGGATAGTTGTCCGGCTTTAACCACTTTTTGCATACTGGGTTCGCCGTAGAGACGCGCGAGCTCGTGGTTCATTCTTCGCCTTCATACCTACACCGTTCTCTTGCACGCCACCAAAGACGGTTCTTGTTCGAATAAGTTCGACTATCTACCCGAGATTCTCACACAGTCCTGAATTCTCCCGAGATTCCCACACAGCAGCCTATCTATGGTAGCCATGTTAAGTCTTGTAAGCTTACTCGGTAAGCCGTTAGTTTTCACCAGAATTTTCCATAGCTCTTGTCGGTTTACACTATCATATGCGTGGGGACTCGGTGGAATTCGCGGTACTTCTGGAAGATGTTCAGCAGAGTGAAGAATTGGTCCCGTGTAGACCGACCATCCATGAAGTCGGCCTGAAAACGTCCCACAAATCTATTGGCTATTGGCGATAGTTGATGACTTGGCAAAGCACGTTGTAGACACCATTCAGGATAATGATCACTCGGTAGTTCTCAAGTTCACATAACCCAGTTTATCGTCTTTCTTGCAGATAGGGTAAATAACCTCGTCTTTGCACTCCTGAGGTAGTCGTTCCGTATCCCAAATCTTGACAATCAGTTGATGCAAACAGCTGGCCAGCTTGTCCAGGCCCACTTTTATAAGTTCCGCTCCAATGCCATCCTTTCCCGCAGCTTTGTCGTTCTTCAGCCGCTGAATGGCTTCTTTAACTTCCTTTTAACTGGCCCATCTCCGTTGCTTGCTACACCAATGTGGTCAGTTCTTCCGCTATCATGGTCTTCCGCCTGCACGCCATTCAGGTGTTCATCGTAGTGCTGCTTCTACCTTTCGATCACCGCACGGTCGTCAGTCAAGATACCTCCATCTTTATCTCTGCACATTTCAACCCGTTGCACAAAGCCTTTGCGAGATTCGTTGTGTGTCTGATAGAACTTAAGTGTGTCGTGAAAGAGGTACTGCTCGAGTACTCCTTCTACTCCTTCTCCTGGAAGAGACGGGTTTGCTATCTCAGCTTCTGTTTGTATCGCTCCACATTCCGGGACGGATAGCTCTACGCAGCATTTCTACCTAGGCTGCGCTTTTCTCATCCAATATCTGCTTGCACTGCTCATCAAACCATTCGTTACGTCAATTCGGTGCCCCACGGCCTTAGACGTTCCCCGCTGCGTTGTTAATGGCTGTTTTCGCGACACTCCAACAATCCTTAAGAGGGGCTTCATCCAGCGCACCCTCTTTCGGCAGTGCGGTTTCGAGAGATAACGCCAAGCTTTCGGCGACAAGCGATTGCTTCAGTCGCATTAGATTACAACGCGCCGGTATCGTATGAAGTTCACAACAGATAGTTTTTGACGTATCTTTACCATCACTAGGTAGGGATCCGAATTAATGTTAGTTGACGACGATAATGTCTGAAAAATGCCGACCATCTATCATCAGAACGTGTTCGATTTGTGATTCCGTCAGGCTCGGTGATCTCCATGTGTACCGAAGGTAAAGGTTACGCTGGAACAAGGTACTACCCGAGCAGGAGCGAAGAGCAAAATAATATCAAAATGTGTTATGGAAATCGAATAACTCATATCAAAATTTGGTCTTGTTTTGGCTGACATACTTGGTAAAATAACAAAAAATAATATCAAAATGTTGTTACTTTAAGGCCAAAAGAATAACTACTTATGTTATTTGAATAACAAAGCAATAACATGACTGTATTCAGAGTTTAGAATAACATATTTTAGTATTATTAAGGTATTTAATAACAAATGCAGTAGGCAAGTAGCATATGAGATATTGAAAAAATCGTTTTATAAATATTTATAATCTAAAATCTATAATCATTTATAATCAATAAAAAAATGAAATATATCGAATGTCATTTTAAGCTCAAAATAAGATATGATAACAAAATCAGTTATTAAACTCATCTTACAACCACTGTTTTAAATATCTACTCAATAGCAAAATGTGTTATCAATGTATCTCAATATCTATTCAATAACAAAATATAGCATTATAACACAGTTTGATATTGTTTTTATATTATTTTGCTCTTCGCTCCTGCTCGGGTACGTATGATCATGTTCTTGGTGGCGGCGAAGTCGACAAATCTTATAGTCCCCGATGATGATCATGTCTTGGGCAGCGGTCGTATTCGCGCTCCAACTGCGCGTAAAATTCGTCTTTGCCATCATCGGCA
Source organism: Sabethes cyaneus (assembly GCF_943734655.1). NCBI lineage: Eukaryota > Metazoa > Arthropoda > Insecta > Diptera > Culicidae > Sabethes > Sabethes cyaneus. Next base: position 148,918,274 of record NC_071355.1, on the reverse strand, counting down.
CTTCCGAGGTGAGGACTGTGCACGTTAATTATGCCAATATTCAAGAATCGACCCTTGATTCTTAATCTACACACTCGGGGATTGATCGGCCACCACCCGATCGCCCGTTTCTGCATCTCGCCTACCACTATAAAAGCTGTACCCAGCTCGTGTGTATTGCCGCAGCTCTGGTAGATGGTGTGATCCTTAAACGTACGTACAATCGTTCCTTTCCATCATAACTCCTGCATTAAATTTTTTCCCGTCGATAGGGCGGCAACGGCAGTGATAACGGAGTTGCAACGGCTAGAACGTTTGCAACGACAGGGCCTGACATAGCTTGCTAGGGTCAGTAATGGGCTGATTGGGCAGCCCAGGCCCTAGGTGAAGGGTAGTGGCGGTATGAAATGGCAAGGGTGTTGTGTGAACCCACACACGCAACGGACAAGTCGTAGTGCTTCGGCACGTCCTCCCTCCTGAAGTAAAACCTAACGGTAGTTCCGGGAGGGGTTCAGGAACGGGCAGCAGGATAGTTTTTAGTAGGTAGGTGCATGTTGGCACCATGTGAATCCTATTCGGCACCGTGAAGGTGCTGTCTATGAAGATTTTCTCCCTGCATAAACAATACAAAAAAAAAATCAGAGGGGTTGTGTACAAGACACGACCGCGTATATAGGTGACGTAGGACTACGTAAGTCTCTTTGTAGTGATAGTAGCATGTATTCATGCTTATAATCATTCGATTTTTCATGTATACATGCTATATGCAACATATATACATGCTACATGCGTTGTATGTAACATTTATCAAAGTAGTAACATTACATACGTTCAATTCTCAAGAGTGTGCATTTGAAAACAATTTAACAAAATCAAGAACACAAACTATTGCTTTCCTGCTACCTTACTGAAATTAAAGATTGTTTTTATTACCCATGGTTCCCACGTTGAAGGGATTTTACCAATTCAATCCTATTTTATCAACAGCACATCTTTTCAATACACTTCTAATGAAACGGTAAGCATGCGTATTCACGGGAAACTAGCAGTCATTGACTTTTCGTCGGAAAGCCCAATTTCGGAAGCAGCTTTTCGGCCCAAAAGCGAGATTGTGTTTATAAAAATGTATATACTGCATTTTTCTTGCCAATCTGAACACAGCGAATATATTTTCATAAACCGAATTTTTGTTTCAAACAAAAAAGCTGCTTTCAAAATTGACAGAATCGATGATGACTAATTTCACCTTCATACAGAGTCGTATTATAACCGAACACTACAGCTGTAGCACATTTTTCCAACACAGATATCAAATTCGCCGAGGTTTAATCGTCTCGCAGTAAAGAATTTGCGATCCGTTGGGATAACGTACTTGTGACATATTTTCTGGCACACTTCCCTAACACAGACATCAAATTGAACTAGGTTTAATCGCGTTCGTAAGAAATCTGTTGGCACGAGGGAACTTTGTCACTCTTTCTGGACATCAAAGGACATCAAAATGGTCTAGGTTTAACCGCGGTGCTAAGAAATATTGTTGAAATGAGGAAACTTGGTCACTTGTTTTGGCTTACTTCCCAAGCACAGATATCAAATTGGTATAGGTTTAGATCATCGCAAACAATCTTCCAACCAATCACGAAGCGAGAATTCTGGTAAAACATAGGTTCATTATTTTCAATTTTTCAATAGTTCAACATCAAGAATCCATACTTTTCTTCATTTGGGTCAATTCTTAGAAGATTTTCCGATCGATTGGTGTAAGAATATTGAAAATCGATAGGAAAACCGCTGAGCTATTAGCGCTCAAAACCTTTCATTTTTCGATTTTTTGGAATGATACCCTATCTCAAAACTTGCCGTAAGACGTAGTCCTACGTCAAAAAGCATAACTCCTGCAGCGCTACGATGTCGAACTTGCGGCTCTTCCCTTCTTTAGAAAGTGCGTAGATACTTCCGAGGAAATGTAGAGACCGTCCGTTCTATATTCCTAATTTCCAATCGTTAGCCCGCTTTCGTCGCCTGGGTCTTTGCCGATTATTTCGATACGAATTATTACTTACGTCGTTCGTTGCTTTGGTTTTTAAGTGGTTGCTGGCTTACAAGGCCCGGGGTTGGTTTTTGGTTATCCGATCTCCACCGAGGTTGCTCGTATCCCGGTTAGTGCCACGAGAAGGTAGGGATAGGAGTTGCGGGGTAAAAGGCTGTGGACCACTGTAGGGTCTATTTTATCCCAGTGCGCAAGGCACCGATGGTTCGCATTACCCAGCCGTTTACCAGTTATTTGAATCCTACATGGGTGGTTGCCACATGCACAGATTATTCTGTGTTTAACAGATATTTGAAAGAAATCGCCTGTACAGAATCTGTATACATAGAATATAGATTTTCGCCAAATTACACAGATTAAGCAGATTTTTGAGCTTTTACATGAGAGTGAAAGAGACGGAAATAGTCAGCAAAAATGACTCTCTATCTCTTTCACTCTCATTGTTTTGCATTGGACAGATTTTTGCACAGATATTTTTCCTCGCCGTTCAGATTGTCAGATTTTTCCAACAAAAAACACAGAATTATATGTGGCATCCCTGGCGTGCAATACACGCTACGATATTTTATTGTATTGAGAAAAATTTAATATGATTTGCGATGTTCCATTTTTGTGCATGTCAAAAGACGTAACTTTACAGATTCTTTTTAAGTGTGTAACCGCCTAACCGTTTTTTTATTATTGGGGTAAATATTTGATTACATAAAATACTTAGGAGTAACTATCCTATATCATATTGTGTGTTCAATCACAAGTGGTGACTTATCAACTTAAACTTAACCGGTGGTTCGGTTTATAACATTAGGTATATTTAACAAATTATATTTGCGAAATGGGAAATTGGAAACAAAATTGGGAAGTAACCATGTCTATTTGTCAGCGAACGTTCGCAATATGTGTTTCTAAATTTAAATCTAAAGCAATCCTTTATATCAAGCCTTTTTTAAATTATAATGCAAGTTTCTACATAAATTTTATTTTCTGTTCACTGATACTCTATTGCACCTTGATCTTTTATAAAGTAAAAAAAATATTTGCATTTCCGGAGCATTTATCACTTTGACACTCATCACCTAAGCTGTGAATTTTCCTCCGGTGAACCATCCAAAGGCTAACTTGAGTCACAAACAGCTGAAATTGGATTTCTAGTATCATGATGTTAAATGACAATAATCCCTTTGTTCTAGAACAATTTGTAATCACAGCATTCACGATATACAACAATGATTCGTTAATTGAAGGTTCGTTAATTGTACGGTTCGATAGTTGGGTGTTCACTAGTTGGGCTATGCTCCAACTAAAATCAATACTGTATAGGTACTCAATACTCTATCGAATTTTCGAATTAAGAAATTTCTATCAACGGTCAGTCGGCCCAATTAACGAATCACGATTCGATAGTTGGAGTACAGTCGTGACGTGACTCAAATAACGAATTCAGGCTGTATTCCAGATTTTCCGGGGAACCGCCTGATAGTCACTTACTGATTTTATTTTTAAATTGTACGAATTCCAAAATATTCTCAAAACTATAGAGAGATTTTAACAAACAGAATATTCTAACGGATATTCTGAAACCTCCAAAAGGCCAACCAGAAACTTCGTGAGCTCCGGATATTACTTAGAGGGACAACTATTATATGCCAAACAACTTTTTAAAAGACATCACGTTCGTATTTGTTCAAAATCGCACAAAATTCGAGTTTAGCCCCAACTAACTCAACATTCATATGTTACGTGTAGGGTAACCAACGTATTTTGGACCCAACAGCTGTACATAATTTGGACACTTGCATTTGATTTTGCTGTAAGTGTCCAAATTATGTACAGTTACTGATGGGGTCCGTTGGTTACCCTATTTGTTATATGCGAAAAACCGCGTTTTAAAAATATTGTGGTACCCGCGCTATAGAAATCCGCGATATACAAATCTTTACTGTATTTTGTAATGTTACAAAATTAGTTTTTCGTAATGCAATTGATACATTGTGATTACTGTACATTTTGCAACATACTAATAAGCATGCAGCATAGCATAGCATAATTTGACTATACATTTTGCACATGCTAACAGGCGACGTTAATAAAGTAATTAATTAATGTATGTACACTTAGAAAGGAAATCATCTTTGTCGCGTACAGAGGACCCACTTCGTACGAAGATAACTGGTGCCGTCCTGCCGTGACCAAGATACTGATCTGTCACTTTACTAGCAAGACGTTAGTTTACCCCATTGAATTGCTGTACCATCCAGTGTTGCCACATGACCAGATTTATCTGGTAAGGTACAATTTTTTTTGTACGCAACCGTACAGATTCACAACATTACAGATATTTGTCATAAAGTACGGATAGATACAGATTTAGTGACACTCCGAGTCTCCAAAACTCATTCTTTTCTCTCAGTGCTGTTACTTTATATCAATATAGAGAAGCACGTCTTGGTATGAATGAAGACAAAACAAAACAAATGCGTATCTCAGGTTAGCAAGAATCTGACAAATATCGCCAAATAAATAAAAAAAAATTGCAATTTATGTATCTTTTATTGCTAACAAACTAGATGCAACAAATATTTTTAATAGTACATATTTTTGGAAGAAAGAGACGAATATGTGACAACACTGGTACCACTCGATGGGCTACTTTCGACTATCGATCAAGCGATTTTGCAAATAAAATGATGTCGCTTTTCACGTAATTTTCGCAATTTATGCGTATCAGACGTCTGATTTTTAATAATTTGTCAGACACATCATCATGTGAATTATTGTTGAAATGCAAGTTTATCAGAATCAAATTGAATTTATTTCTTGGCAATGCATTATCAATCAGCATGTTATGCATATCTTTCTTTGCTTCCCAATAGGTACGTTTACTAGCTCCTTTTACATTTCCGGAAGCGTGCAAAATTCTCAGAAATTGTACATGTCCGATGCAGTTACATTGAATCGTGCATCTCCACTTCGCAATGTACATTTGTTTGTTTCGTTGGTGATAAATTCTACGAATTTTAGATCAAACAATTGACGGAAAACGTCAACTGGAAACCATTTATATTGATATCAGGAAGCACCAAGCTGCATCGAGAAAAACAGACGCATTCGACTCGCTAAACAATTTGTATCTTTTAATTTTTTATCTTCCGATTCTTGCTGCTACAAAACGATTTTGCGATGACATAAGATCCTCGAAACAATCTTCTCGCAAATCAATCAAAAGATTGTGCATTCGGATTATCGGGGAGTAAATGTTTCCTGTAGAGAAAAAAGCAGAGGGGTTGTTTACAAGACACGACTGCATTTGGGACGCAGGACTACGTAAGCCTCTTTATAGCGATAGTATACCGTGTACCTATCCGTGCATGTAATAATACGATTCTTCATGTATGCATGCTACATGCAGCGTTTGCTGAGACTAACTGCAGGTTGAGGAAATTCGATTATTTTTAAATGAATTTTAATAGCGCCACAAATCTTACTTCAACATCAACCACTACTTACATTTAATGACTTCAAAAATTTATTATGTTAAAAGCTTGACTGTGCTGTGTTGGTTGAAAAATCCAAATTTTATTTATTTTCATGGTTGAAAGCTACTATATAAGTAAGTTAAAGTTGTTTGCACATTAACATCACTACGGATTAGAGTGTCCCAAAACAGCACTATGTCAGAAAACTCTGGGGCTCACCCCTCAAATGATAGCTTAGGGTGGTACAACAAAACTGTTATATGACGTCAACATTGGTTGCCGCGATTTAGGGGTCGCACATTTGAGTTTTATGAAAAAATGGCATTTTTCAGGAGTAAATTCAAAAAAATATTTTTCTCTGTGGCTCTATGACGAACCCAATATCCAATAGGTGGCTAAAGCTGGACGGATACGATAGGCAAGGCATGTTGCAAGAATGTTGGACAATGGATCAATGAATGTAGCTAGTTTTGGAGTGACAACTACTTGTTTCTGGCGCTAGTATATATTAAACCGTCTTAATATACTAGCGCCAAAAGAAAGTCGTCATTTCAAAACCAGCTATCTCCAATGATCCATTACCCTGCAAAGATGGTGCTCGCCTCAAATCCGGTAGGAACAAGACGACCAGGAGTGCAGCGAGCAAGATGATAAGGTCAGGTGGAGCCAGATCTGGGGGAGAGTACTCGGTGTCCGAGGAATTGGAGACGTAGCCTTCAACCGAGTTACATGGAGCAACTTTGTTCAACAAGCTATGTCTCAGGGCGGCAAGCCACCTAAGTAAGTACGTAAGTAAAATATTTTCTGATAAATTTTATGATTGAAGAAAACAACATTTATTATTACTACTTTTTTTATTTACTTCACTTATTTCCCTACAGACTGGATGCAGGACATATTGGTCAAGGTTTCTAAAAAAGGACACCTAGCTGAATGCGGTGACCGGCGTAGCATCACGTTGCTTTTTATTACTCTACCGTAATTTACTCTGTAAGGTTATCCTTAACCGGATCCAAGAGACGATCAACTTAAATCTAGCTGAATCAAAGTCAGCAAGCTGAATGTCGTGCTAACCGCACAATGCTCCGCATTAAATTGGAGCAGATCAACGAACCCCGGGACTCTCTTCTACAGGGTTTCATTGACTTTAAAAAAGTCACGCAGTTAAAACTATTTACTAGTACGGATAAAAATCTACCTCGCGAAGTCAAATTTAAGAAAAAAAATTGAACACAGTCCAAAAATAAAAATAACCTACATTACGCAAAACGGCTATTTAAAAGCGAGAAAAACCTCTGATAAGCTCTAACGTTAGCAAGCCAGAAGCTTGATCAAATTACCAAATTTATATATACCTGTGAGTTAAAAAGATAGAGTAACATTTACTTGATTCAGCAATATTGTAGACAATAATCAGTTCTGCAGATGCCTCATAGAATTTTTTTCAAATTTTGGCGGTACAGTCAAATAAGTAAAATCGGAGCACAAAACGCAGGGCAACAGTTTTTTTATTTGAAATAAAAATTCTGTTCGTGAAAATGTATTCTCCACGTTCAGATTGGCAAGAAGAATACACTGAATACCATTTTGACTTAAACTTCGAACAGATTCCAACCATAAACTCTTCGCATTAAAATGCTCGTAATACTGTTTATAAAATAAAATCTTGCGCTTATTATAGACCGTCGTGTTTGTTGAAATGTTCTTTACCAATGTTGATGCCATATAAAAGTTTTGTTATGACACCCTAAGCTATCATTTGATGGGTGAGCCCTCGGGTTTTCTGACATAGTGCTATTTTGGGACACTCTAGCATGGGAGTCATTCCTCATCCTCATCCTCATAGCTGAGCGGCCACTAATGAACGAGGACGGTGCACCAATACTATCGCCGCTCTTGACTTAACAAAATTAAGTTTGTAGTTGCTCTCATCAACATAATTCGAACTCGGCCTTGTAGATGGGTAATTTATACTTGCTGTAAGAACAAAACGTAAAACAAAGCCATGGGTATAAACGTCCTTTAGAACTTGACCTTCCTATATCGACAGACTTCGCATCCGGTTATTAGAGTATAGGAAAATTACGGGGTTAGTGCAACGATCCTATTAACTGTATAGCGACACCACCCAGACGAGATTCGAACATACGACGACTGGCTTGTTAGGCCCGCATCGTACCCCGGAGCTAACTGCCAAAACGTAAAGTTCCTATTTGCTAAGATTCTATAAAATCTGATGGAAGTTTTAGAATGTAAAACACGACAGTCCGCATTTGAAAAATCACAAACAAATTCAAATAAATAATTTTCTTACATCTTTTAGTCGCGGAGCAGAACGAATAAATAAAGTTTGATCATCTGTACAATAACACATTCAGTGCATGGGACTTTATAGAAAAATTAAACCCTTATCCAAAACTCTAACGCAGTACAGTCATATCTCGATACAAAGCACCTTTATTTTTATTTTCTTTACGTTATATCGAAACAAACACGAAATTGATTGCAAATAAAAGGGAAGCCTTGCAAACCGTTAACTTTCAAATTTCACGACGACTGGTCTTGATTGTTTGAAAGATTCATTAAGAAATGCGATGAAGCGAAGAGTGTATAAAGATTTTGTTAATTGAAATTTGAAAATCTAAATAACGAAATTGTATCATAACTTATAACATTTGTCATAACATAAATTATAATAATTGTAGCAAAGTAGCAATAATGCCAGCTCACACCACAATGAATGTTAATACAGTTGTTCCTATTAATTTAAAAAAATTACGTTATATCGAGGTACAAGTTATCTTATATTGAAGTTATGGAGGTATTATTGTATTCCTGTATTTTGTTTGGTAGCTATTTGAATTAAACAAGCGATTATAAGAATTACAGGTCGGACTCGATTATCCGGGTGAAAAAAAATTTTTTAACGTTAAACACGTTTTGAACGTAAATACATTTGAAAAAACCTATTCACAAAAAAAATTTTTTCACCCGGATAATCGAGTCCGACCTGTAGCTTTATCTCAGGATAGATTACAGTTAAGAAAAATGTTCAGTTATCATGCCTCAATTTTATTTTCATAAAAATATGAACTCATGAATGAAAACAATGAATAAAAAATCGAGGATTCTCTAAAAAAAACTTTTCTAGAAATTCTGGTATCCAAATCTATACGATTTGAAATCGCTTTCTCTATAATTTCATAATTACAATAGATATAAATGAAATCTTAATAATAGATTGACAGATTAAGAGGTAAGAATGATTCAATTGATTCAGTAATGAATGTGAAATAAACGGAGTAACTATATGCTCGGGGCCATCCGGGCCATCACGTCATGTGGTTGGAAAACTTTATACGAATCTATTTCGCTTGTACCATCTGCTTAATTGTTGCTTTATGTCGTTGATCTTTTTACGGTATTCACAAATCGTTATTTATGGTATGCCTGGTAATGACAAACATTCAAAGCTATCGTCAAACGTGTGTAAATTTGTGTAAAATTTGTGATCTCTCGGAGATCAATACCCACACCACACATCGATGTCTGCTGCGCTAGCAAGTTATAATAACAAGCGCGCTTCAATGACAGTTTCAAAGCAGTCGAGTAAACAGTTTCAGTTGAATGCATCACAGAAAGCACTACCTAACAGATCGAAATGTAAACGAAAGTTTAATTTTGTGTATCAAAATTTGCATATTGTGTGGTCAACCATATTGTTTAGCGTGGCTCTTACGACAATGCAGACTGCATTCCTATACTATTTATAAAATAAAATGTTAGCCGCTTCGGATCAACTACACACTTTTTAAACGTTTTTCTGAAACAGTAAATCGATTCCCGAACCTCCATTGCTACGGAATAAACGACACAAACGAGCTACCGAGGTAGGTACCTATATCGCCGCACCAATTTCTTGCCTTTGCCCGTCGTCATTTACTTCCATCATTAGAATTTCATACTGTTTTGAAGTAAGCTGCGGCACACGATGCATGATGTCAATATTTACACAATTATATCGTAAAAGATGAGAAAGATAAATTTTCCCCCTGCAGGTTGCGAGATACCATTGTCTATCTATATCGTATTAACATGTAAGCGATCTTACCAAACTAAACTATCTCGAGAATGCCGCAAACAGGTTTCTGTTGAATTTTGATGACTACCTGTCCAGGAAGCATACCGAAAAGCCAGATTTTTGTGGACTGAAAAATTAAATTCAAGTTATAAGATTGAATTCCATATCATAAACATTCTTAGTATGAAATAAAGTACAATCCAGCCACTACATTTGGTCCACCAATTTTTATGGTGTACGTCGATTTCTCGTATTCTGTGTGCCCCCCGAGCACACTTTGATATTTCGACAATAATTCATAATAACCCAGGTAACCAATAAGCATTTCCAATGCAATTTAAAAGCAAGCCAATAAGCATTTAAGTTGCCTTAAATGCTACTTAAATGCTATTTTGGCAAAATATGCGGCTACTTTACTGCTAGCCCTCTTATAGTGCTGACAATGCTTATTTGCAGCTAGTTACCAACAAGAAGAATTTGAATAGAATTGTGGATGCCAATTTACAACAGTTAAGCAGTCAAAAAGCTGATAAACAACAACCTGCAGTATAATACGCCAAGGATGCTAATAAACGACTGATTTACTGCTTATTTTAATGCTTATTGGTTACCTGTTAAGTGTCTTTAATTGCGCAAAGCAGTACGGTACTACTTGGTAACGCAACATTTCAAACAAGAAAACTCAAATATTAAAAGTAAATGTAATAAACTGTGTGTCAATAACGATGCCAAATGATATCTGACTCGAGAGTTGAGAAGACTCAAAGATAAGTCTCCAGAATTGTTGAAATCTAAGGGCGCTACTCGTAACTTTTCTGTTATTTTACTGACATTCGCACCACAAGTCTGGTATGTGAAAGTTTCAAACGTGTCGTCTTTTAATCTCGTGGTTTAAGCACCAGCCAGGAATTTACGCGGTTTTTTACGCGAATTTCGGAATTTACGCGATTTTCGGAATTTACGCGGTTTTTTACGCGAATTTCGGAATTTACGGTGATCGACATCGGACCGGGTAAAGTCCGGAAAGTCCGGTCCAATGTCCGGTCCGAAGTCCGATCGGAACGAAATTTTAGAGTCCGATTTTTTATCGGACCGGAACCGGAACGAAGCGTTCCGCAACCGGACCGGACCGGGTATTCCGTTGAAAGTCCGGAAAAGTCCGGTGCACTTTTGAACGTAAAACTGACCGCAGTAGAAACTGTCGCACTGTCGAACCAGGGAAATGCGTGTTCATAAGAATCTCCAGCGTTTCCCTAGTAGTAACAGTGAGACTGCCATCTTCTTTTTACAATTGCCCCAGGCAATTGGCTAACGCTTTTTGGAGCCGCGCAAGTCCAGCCAATCTATTTATTTTTGAAAAATTAGCAAATATCTGTGGGTCTTGAAACCGAACGCTTCACAGCATCGGCTCGTACCTTTCGATTCCTCAAAATTTAATTTCAAAGAATTCATTTTAAAAGTTATGTAATTATGGCACTTCATCTTCTCGGTAATGCCATAGGTAACCGATTTTCACGCTTATGGTCCTATTTGAAACATAACTACAATAGTTTCAACGGATTTTTCAAAATTATCGTATAGGTTTGGGCGGAAGAGTATCTGATTTTCATCAAATTTTGCTAACGAGCGTAGATAATGTACTTTTGAATGAAAACAATATGTTATCCTATTTCCCAGAAAACTCCACTATAAATTTTCCGAACGAATTTTTTCGAACATCGCTTAGGCCATTGCAAATTATTTTCAAAGTTTTTGTCCCCCCGCCCTTCAAAATTGGCTCTAAAAATCGGGGGACATAAAAAATTTGTTGAACTTGAGTAATTTTTTTTTTGAATAAAATCTATTATTTGTGGGTTTTACAGCCTTAAGAAATCGAAAAAAGAGTTTACGCAGTGCTGACGCTTCTAGCACGACACAAAATTGGAAGTACAAATAATGTAATTTCCGAAAATCGGTAAAAAAATTCTTTCGATTTTCAATCTATTTTAGAAGGTTTTTGCATGGAAAATACTAACGTATAAATGAAAAACAAGAATAGATACGGGATTCACGAATAAACTTCAAGTAAAAATTTTAAATTTTTAACTAAAAATCTTAATTTTTTTTTGCGTGATTATAAAAATCTCTTTGTTTTTTTTTCACCCCCCACCCCAGTCACCCGGTATCCGAAGGACAAAAACTTTAAAAAATATTTGTAATGGAATGGCCTTATTTCGAAAGTTTAAAGCTTTTAAACTAAGCATTATAGAACAATTTATTTATGAAAATGCAATAAAATTTTCTCTGCAATCCAGGAAAAATATTAGTTGGAACAAGTTTTCCACATAATTTTTTATGACGGTGCAAAATTCTAAGGAAATGTTGGCAAGCCCATGTTCGAAGTCTTAGGAAATTTTGAAATATTTTTTTCTTATTTGATCATCATTATCATTATTATTTTCTACAGGAGTTTTCCACCACCATGAAAAATGTTGAGAAAAACTTTTTCTACCTGGTATTTTTGCTAAGCGGCTGAGAATTTTTTTGCAATTTCATATAACAAATTGTTCAAGAGTTATCAACTTTTGAAACAAGTGATGTCTAAGAAAACTGGAAAATTTGATTTGAACCTTTCTGTCTGGGAAAAGAAAAATCGCGAATTTAAAATAATTTTCATTAAAAAGTTCATAAACTATGCTCGCATGCAAAATTTCATGAAATTCTGAGAACCTTTGGCCCACTTTATATGATAATTTTGAAAAATGTTCATAATTCAGGGTGTAAGTGACAAAATTGAAAAAATTGAGATAATGGTAGGAAACGATACTTGGAGCATGGTTTTACGCATGCTAAAAAACTCACGTTAAAATTTTACCGTTTAATTACTTTTTTAGAAACTTGAAAAAAACCTGCAAAATAAAAGTTGGTTTTCACTTGGAAGGAAAGGGGTGTAAGTGCACTATATAAGCACTAACAAAATGGTTGATCTCGAATATTTTTTATTGAAAAAAAATTTTGCCACGCAACCATTCATTTTCCATTAAACATAATTATTTTCGTCAAGAGTAACTTTTCAAAGGGCGTATTTATAAATGAGTTTCTTTCAAAATATATCTCAAAAACTACTTATTTATCAAAAATGATGTCGACGGAAAAGTTGGTGGAGATTAAGTGTAGTTTTGGAGAAAAATACAACGAAAGAAAATGCAAAATCAAAATAAAAGTCATATAACGTGAATTATCTCAAAACATTTGTCTCATTTTTATTAAAGATAGCTTAAAACATTTTTTATAGCTGTCGACGAGCTTTTGATGTACACTCTTTCAGCTTTTTTTAATCTGACAAACTTAAAAATATCAAAATTTTACTTTTTTTTTGTAAAACTAAAACTAAATCAAATTCTTACTTACTTACTTAATCAGCTCCAGGCCGTAGTTTCCTCTGCTGTACGAAGAAGTCGTCTCCATTCCACTCGGTCCATGGCCGCAATTCGCCAGCCACGTAGTCTACGTAGGGTCCGCAGGTCGCCTTCCACTTGATCGATCCATCTTGCTCGCTGCGCGCCCCGCCGTCTCGTTCCAGTCGGATCGTTATTGAGAACTTTTTTAACCGGGCTGTCGTCCGACATCCTCACGACGTGCCCAGCCCATCGCAGGCGACCGATTTTTGCGGTGTGGGCGATGGGTGGTTCCCTAAGCAGCTGATGCAATTCACGGTTCATTCGCCTCCTCCACGTTCCGTCTTCCATCTGCACTCCGCCGTAGATGGTGCGCAACACCTTCCGTTCGAAAACACTAAGGGCGCGTTGGTCCTCCACGAGCATAGTCCATGTCTCATGGCCGTAAAGGACTACCGGTCTAATCAGCGTCTTGTAGATTGTTAACTTCGTGCGGTGGCGAATTTTGTTCGATCGCAGCGTCCTACGGAGTCCAAAGTAGGCACGATTTCCTGCCATAATGCGTCTTTGTATTTCTCTGCTGGTGTCGTTGTCTGCGGTAACAAGTGAGCCCAGATACACGAACTCTTCTACCACCTCGATTTCATCACCGTCTAAATGAATCCGGGGAGGGAGGTCAGCATTCACTTCTTTAGAACCTCTTCCTTTCATGTATTTTGCTTTCGATACATTAATGACAAGTCCAATCCGTTTGGCTTCAGCTTTCAGTCAGATGTACGTTTCCGCCATCCTCTCAAAGGTACGTGTAATGATGTCAACGTCGTCAGCGAAACCAAGAAGCTGGACGGACTTCGTGTATATCGTGCCACTCGTGTCTATACCCGCTCTTCTTATCACACCCTCCAAAGCGATGTTAAACAGCAAACATGAAAGCCCATCACCTTGCCGTAACCCTCTTCGAGATCCAAAGGGACTCGAGACTGCCCCTGATACTCGAACAACACACATTACTCGATCCATCGTCGCCTTGACCAATCGCGTTAGTTTATCCGGAAATCCGTAGTAGTGCATAATCTACCATAGCTGCTCTCGATCGATCGTGTCGTACGCCGATTTGAAGTCGATGAATAAATGATGCGTGGGCACGTTGTATTCGCGACATTTCTGCAACACTTTCCGAAGCGCGAAAATCTGGTCCGTGGTGGCACGGGCACCCATGAATCCCGCTTGATATTGCCCCACGAACTCCTTTGCAAATGGTGATAGTCGACGACATAAAAGTTGGGAGAGTACCTTGTAGGCGGCGTTCAACAGTGTGATTGCGCGGTAATTGCAACAGTCCAACTTGTCGCCCTTTTTGTAGATCGGACACACGATGCCTTCCGTCCACTCCTCTGGTGGTAGCTCATCCTCCCAAATCTTGACAATGACCCAGTGCAGCGCTCTAGCCAGTGCGTCACCACCGTATTTCAGCAGCTCGCCGGGTAGCTGATCAGCCCCAGCCGCTTTATTGTTCTTCAGCCGACCGATCTCTTCTGCTACCTCCTGGAGGTCATGGGCTGGTATTCTGTCGTCTTCTGCACGTGCTCCAAGATCTATTGCCATATCGTCACCTCCATGTTCAACTACATCGCTGTTAAGGTCCTCGTCATAATATTGCTTCCACCTCTCGATCACCTCACGTTCGTTCGTGAGATTACCGTCTGAGTCTCGACACATATCGTCCTGGGGCACATAGCCTTTGCGCGAACGGTTTAACTTCTCGTAGAACCTCCGTTTATCGTTAGCACGGTACAGTTCTTCCATCGCCTCGCGATCTCGATCTTCCTGTTGGCGCTTTTTCCTCCGGAAGACCGAGTTTTGCCTGTTCCGTGCTTGTTTATATCGATCCACATTCGCCCTCGTACGGTGTTGCAGCATTCTCGCACGTGCTGCATTCTTCTCCTGCACTAATTCGCATCGCACTCGCCGTCGAACCAATCGTTTCTTCGGTTCGGATTCATTGTACCTAGTGCCGCTAGAGCAGTGCTACCGATGGCGGTCTTAATGCCTTTCCAACCATCTTCAAGAGTTGCTGCGCCAAGTTGCTCTTCCGTTGGTAGCGCTGCTTCCAGCTGCCGCGGGTATTCCTGGGCAACTCCGGTGACTCGTAGCTGCTCGATGTTGGGTCGCGGCGTACGACTTCGACGCGTGTTATGCACCGTCGAGAGTTTTGAGCGCATGCAGACTGCAACTAGGAAATGATCCGAATCTATATTCGCACTGCGGTAGGTGCGAACGTTTATAACATCAGAGAAGAATTTACCGTCGATTAGAATATGATCAATTTGGTTTTCTATTCGTTGGTCTGGTGATCTCCAGGTGGCCTTGTGGATACCTTTGCGGGGGAAGAAGGACTACCATACCGCGGGAAGCTGCAAAATTTACGCATCGTTGGCCGTTGTCGTTCATTGCGGCATGCAGGCTGTTTGGCCCGATTACCGGTCTATATATAGCTTCCCGTCCTACCTGCGCGTTCATGTCACCGATAACGATTTTCACGTCCGGTCGCGGACAGCCATCATACACCTGCTCCAGCTGCGCGTAGAACGCCTCCTTCTCGTCATCGGGTCTCCCTTCGTGTGGGCAATGCACATTGATGATATTGTAATTGAAAAAACGGCCCTTAATCCTCAACTTGCACATCCTTGCGTTGATCGGTTGCCAACCAATCACACGCTGGCGCATATTTCCCAGTACTATAAAGCCGGTTCCCAGCTTGTTGGTGGTGCCACAGCTTTGCTAGAAAGTAGCCGCTCGATGCCCGCTTCTCCATACCTTCTGTCCTGTCCAGCAAAGTTCCTGCAGTGCTACGACTCCGAAGTTTCGGGGATGTAGTTCAAAATCAAATTCTACGCATAACTTTTTTGTTAGGACCAGCCGTTCTGAAGTTAGGCCATTACAAATATTTTATGAAGTTTTTGTCATTCCGACGTGGGGTCACTAAGATCATGACTTAAGGCAACTACAAAAAGGTGATAGGTATATAAATTAGCGCCGCCCGTTGAAAAAAATCTGAACTATTTTCTAAATCATTTTGAAAATGAATGTCACCTGAACAACATTTCCAGCGTAAAATACAGCCCACACAAGTATGTTACATGCACGCTGGTGCCACGTAGTGAGACAATTCTATACTATTGTCCAAACTATCTGCAAGGCTGCTACTATTTAAACAATTTTCCCGAAGAAAGTAATATTTTTTGTTGCTCATATCATGATAAATGATATACGCATATACGGACATACGCTAGCGCCGATCGATGAGAAAATTCTGAACTATTTTCTATACCATCTTGAAAGTGACTGTCAGTTGTATAAACTTCTCGAAGACCACTACTTTCTAGGTAATCAGTAGCGTTAGTTACAACCTGTGCAGTAATATTGCCTATACGGTAGCACCACTTAGTGAGGCAATTCTGCACTATTTTCTATACCATCTGTACCAGCCTTGCATGCTATTACTTAAACAGCTTAACCTATAGCAAATAAAACGAGGTCGCATTACACACTAACGCCGCACGTTGAGAATATTCTGAACTACTTTCAGTGCCATCTCCTGGATGACAGTCATTTGAACAACCTTCCCGAAGACTGCAGCTTTCTAAATAGTCAGTAGCGTAATATACAGACTATACAAGAATATTACATAGGCACTAGCACCACGTAGCGAGAAAATTCTCAACTACTACTGCCTGCTCGCTAACCTACCTTTTAACGAAGATGATTATGATATGACTGGATGCAAGATATACACTTGCACCTTTTTCACTCTAAGTAGTAATTCCTTATAATCGCTTGGAATGAAAGAGGTACAAGAGCATAACTTAGAAGGAAAGGGGTATAAGTGCAAATAACATTTTCAAAAATGTCTTCTAAATCCCGAAAATCAAAGTGCTTTTCCAAGACATCAATAGACTTTAATTAAGAAATGTTAACACAACCATAGTGCGTCATTAGTTTTGTATTATATGACCTGACGAATTTTCTAGATGTTGTTAACTTTGGAGCTGATTTTCTCGAAATTTACTTTTTGTCACTTACACCCCTTTTCTTCTGACCCACTCAATTGCTAATCATAGCAGAATTGAATGGAAAACATTTTGTTGGTTACTTCTAAAGTTACAGCTGTTTGTATCAAACGTGTCCTGAGTGCATAAAAACTTTAATTGTGTTTTTATCGAAATCATATTTCGCACTTCGGTACGCTCATTGGCGGAACTAGCGCTCATTTCTAGGGGGGGATATAGCCCCCGGCATTTCTTCGGCCATTTTATTTCCTTGGCATATTAAAATTAAATGTACATAAATGCATGGGAACTTTAAGTTGTGATGCAAATAAAAATTACTTTCAAGTTTTTATTATGTAAAGTTATCTAACTATAGTTTTAGCATCTAACCCATCGTTTTAGCATCGGTATTGCATTTTTTGAATTTTTAGAGACGGTGAAAGATAATTTTTTATTAAAAAAGGGTAGGTCAAACAGAAAATAACTTACAAGAAAACATCACTATCGGTCACAGGCTTAGAGCTTAACCATTTACACCATAGTGTAGTCCTGTCGATTATGGTGAATAAAACAGGAATTGCAAATTTGCAAATATACTCCAGCAAATCTGGTTTGATGGGCAGCGAATTTGCCAAGCAATGGATGAAGTAGGTAAGGTTGCTAGGCGTTGGGAACAACATTTCGATACATTGTTGAATGGTCAACAAGATGGAGCGCTCAACAAAAATAGGACAACGACTGAAGATGATGAACGAGCTGTGGAACCACTAACTTTGGACGAGGTTATAAAAGCAGCGAGATAGCTGAAAAATGGCAAAGCAGCTGGGAAGGATGACATCCCTGCTGAACTTTTGAAAGTCGGGAGCGAACTTTTGAAAGAACGGGCGCAAGCCAGCCATGTTGGCGAATACCTGTGCGGTATTCGAGAGAGACGGTCCAAGACGGACCAAATGTTCACCTTGCAAAAAATCCACGATAAATTCCGGGAATTCAACTTGCAGACTCACCATTTGTTTATAGACTTTAAGGTGGCGCACAGTTCAGTTAAACGTAATGAGCTGTGGCAAATTATGCTCGAACATGGTTTTTCAACAAAACTGATAACGCTGAAACGTTCTATTGTTAATGGTTCCAATCAAACATTAGGATAACGGGTGAAACATCGGACTCATTTGTGACATTAGATGGTTTGAAACAAGATGACGGGCTATCGAATTTGCTTTTCAACATTGTATTGGAAGGTGCTATTCGAAGAGCAGGCATGTAGAGAATCGGTACCATCTTCACGAAATCTCATATGCTCCTAGCGTTTGCGGACGACATCGGTATCATCGGTGTAAACCGTAGAGCTGTGGAAACAGCGAATACGCGTCGTGAAGTGCAAGCTGCGCGAATGAGGCTTTCCATAAATTCTTCTAAAACAAAGTATATGTTGGCCCGTGGGTGTTGGAACTGCGGTGGTGATAGTAGGAGATACTTTTGAAGTGGTCGACGAATTTGTTTACCTTGGTACGTTAATGGCAACAGGGCTTTTTACGGATTACGTAGCCAGCTGAAGTCCCGTAGCCTGCAACTCCATATAAAACTCGCGCCCTATTAGCGTCTTAATTCTCCCGGTGGTACTCTACGGCCACAAACCGTAGAAATTGATAAAAAGCGGCCAACGAGCTCTTGTCGTTTTTGATCATTTTTGAGATCACTTCTTGGGGGCATATCAGACAAAAGAAGCCCCACATTCCCTGATGGCGCATGAATCATGAAATCTACCAAGTAAACCCAGATGCGGATATTGTAAAGCGACTAAACCACGGCAGACTAAAATTGGCTGGTCACGTAGCAAGGATGTTGGATGAGAGACCAGCGAAAGCAGACCGCGTACCCGTTGGATGAACGCTGTTGACGTAGCTGCTAGAGCAGCGGGTGTTAGGGGCTACTGGAGAGCGGCAGCCCTAGACCGAGAAATGTGGAGACGACTCCTGAATTCGGCATGGATTCGATAAGTGGATTGTCGCCATAAAAGTCAAGTAAGTAAAGGATGAAGGAGGTATTATTGGACATAGTTGAAGATGACAGAGTTTAAAAAATTAATTCGTGGTCCGGTTATAAGCAAATGATGGAGTAGCCACAAATCGCTCAGAAAAAATTGAAAATCATTTTACTTCCGCCTGACTCAACCTCGGTTCTGTAAACGGCAGATATATACATTAATCGGCCATTTAAGGAGCAATTCTAGACATGCTTTGGTATCAAGGCTTGAAAGTTTTTATGGTATCATGGTATTCATGGTATCGGACCGACTTCATTGATGAACATCCATATGAATTGAATACACCAGCGCAATTTTGTTTTGATTTTTCAAGATACGCAACATGCAATAGATAATCTTGCACGAATTTTTGCTTTTTCAATTACATTTGTAGTTTCAATTCAGAACACCAAACATGCGTACCGGAATTAACGAGGAGAAAAGTTTAATAACACTTTCAGGTGAACGAAAAAGGTATTTTAGAAAGGCTTGTTGCATAATCTAATTATCCTTTTTCAAACAATATCATTTTCTTTTTGATCTGTTACTTAAACGTTTAGGATATTCGTAATGTACCAGGCGCCTCCATTAAGTCAAATGCCCATACAAATTTCAAGTTAAGTTTTCTCAAAAAAGTTCCATAGGCTACACCTACAGAGCAGTGCAGTGAAGTTCTAGATCGACAGGACTACACTATGGTGTATACGGTTAAGCTCTAAGCCTGTGATCGATAGTGATGTTTCCTTGTTAGTTTAAGAATTTTCCATGACGGGTAAGCTACTAAGCACCAGCCAATGGTGCCGCATTTTTTTATATAATCCGTTTCAAGGAGCCGGATAGCGTTTAGAAGTTACAGATTACAGGTGCCACACATTCAAAGCTTTGCCTTTGACATTTACCTACTTTTTAAAATCGGTAAGTTTTGCATCCGGACAATTTCGGACTTCCGGACCGGAATCGGACCGGAACCGGAACAGAGCTAAATCGGACCGGAACGAAATCCGATTTTTTATCGGACCGGACCGGACCGGAACCTGGACTTCAATTTTCGTTCCGATGTCGAACACTAATTTGGATGTTTTTTTGAGCCAATCTGGACATTCCGGCATATCTGTTGTATTAAGGTAAAAACTTAACTTGCAAAAAGTTGCGTGTATTTCCATAGCTGTAAACGACCGTTCCGCTGCTTCAGAAGCTGAAGTCTATGAATCTCAAAGCGATGATCTCGCTCTAAACTAAACGGGGTCAACCCTATTCAAGTCTGTGAAATTCTTTACACAAAACACTTAGGTTTTTATGTTTTGTTTCCTCAAAGCCTGGCTTGCTATAGTCCAAAAAGGGTAAAAACTGTTAAAAATAGAGGAAAATGAGCAAAATGGGGCACTTTGCGATGACAAACAGGAAAGCGGTGGGCACCATGCGATTCTCCGGAAAATTTTACATATGATCACCTACATTTTATCAGCCTACAGGCCATATCTTAATTGCGTCCGTTTTTTCGGCTCGTTTTTACCCATAGTGCAATGGTATAAGATGGATGGATGGAATGGATAAGGTCGAACCTACACAATTGCTATGTACAATGTACACAATGTAGGTTGCTAAATTTAGCAAATATTTATTGCTAGTTATGTGTAAAATACATTGGTTTTGTTATCTCGAGATAAAAAAAATTTGTGTTGATCCAAAAACCAAAAATATTATAACTAAAGCCCTCCGTGCTTAAAGGGATATCACAGAACAGAAGTGGAAGTTAAAATCAAAACTCGTAACTCTAACCTTTTACAGATACTAGCGAACCTGGCGGTGGAAAGTGGCTTTTTACACGGAAAATTTACTATACTGTTTTCTAACTTTAGACTAGCTGAGCCAAAGCAAAGTTGCCAGAACAATTCTATGGAATTCCTGTACGGAAATGGCAAAAAGGTGTTAATAATCTTTATGCTCACGCGACCAAACCAACAAAAACTCAATCATGCATTTATCAGTTTAGTTATATAGAAGTGAAGAATTTTCTAGGAATCTCAAAAACAGTGCATTGGCAACAATAATTTACATTCGTCTAACATAAAACTTCACTTTTCCGGCGAGAAACAGATGATGCCGCTACAAAAACTAAGTTTGCTGCTGCGGAAATATTGTATTAATTATTCTTTTACACGCACACTAGCATAAAAGTGATCCAGTGATCCAGTTTAGTTGGCTTCACCTATTTTGTTCGAAAACGTCAAAGTTGCCACCGTGTGATCAAAACTAGCATAGGTGTTTTTTCATCTCTCAAACATGCTAATGTAGTTGCCGCTAATCGCAGGTGATCAATAATAAAAATCAAAATCTATACCTACGTGACTTTTGATTTTACTCCTGTTTTATACGATACACCGGTTACGCATATCGTTGGAAGTTTAGCATAGAGATTGCTGACAAGAATATTACGCACACATCGCCGCGTATACGTATACCCGATTTGTTTGCATCTGGAGTTTTTTTTCGTTGCAAAGTGTTTCCCGATGCATACAAACCACCAATACAGTCACACATCAACAATTCTTATATTGCAAATTGCATTAAAAACGCGAAATGCAAAAATCTTGTAAACAGTTTGCAAGTAAAATTCCAGCGGCGAGTTGTCAAATATTTATGTCAACTATTGCGAGTGTCAATCCCAATAAATTGACATATGTAATTGGCAGCTCGTTGCGGGGATTTTACTTGTAATATGTCTGCAAGTTTCTTGCATTTCGCGTTTTTGATGCAATTTGAAATGTAAAACGTGTTTAAGATCACTAGCCGCATGTTGATTTCGATTCTCGTCTCGATGATACATTTTGAAAATTCATAACACTTTTCTTTCTGGCATCCTTGCCAACTCGTCTAAATGCTCCAGTCTCGTCACTAGGGACTGGTGAGGCTGTCAAATTCTACATATTGTCCGTATAGCATTTATCAGTTTTGGTTTTGCTCCCACTTACTGGTTGGAAGTATTAAACAGGAAGCAATTAAACACTGTATTTTTATTACAATTTTACTATTATTAGCTGTTGTCTCCGTTATGAAATTCAACTAGTCGAACCAACTGAATCTGTCAGTTCGCTCAGTCAAACCAAAACAAAAACAGAAGTTGGGTATTTTAATCCCCCTGTGTCTCGTCTAATCTGCCTGGACAGTGGGTAAAGTGATGAAATATGTAGTTATGAATTCTTTTTTTTACGATATTCCTAATTTAAAAAGTTTTTGTATAGTTGTCTTCTGTAAGTTATTTCAATTTATTGCTTCTTATAAATTCAAATGATTTGCTCCCGTTGTACAATGCATGTCGTTTGATTCCCCAATTAATTTGTATTATCGGTCCATCTAAACGAAACCATCATCAAAAAGGACCCAAATTTTGAGCTTGCTCTTTTTCATCCATTTTCAATCCGAACTTCGTTTTCTTTGCCTCGCTTGAAAGGTATGACCCAAAACTGACACCCAAGGTAAATTTCGTAGTATTTTGTTGAATAATGGCCGCTTCAGCGTCGGCTCCGGAACATCAACCACCTGTCTCCGGAGACATTTTTGTATTTTGAGATAATTCATTTTGCGGCACATCAAATCACATCGGCTTAGCAAAATAACACTAATGGAACTACCCGGTACTTGGGCAGATAGACAGACTTCGCAGCTGGTTATTAGAGTACAGGATAATTACGGGGCTAGTGCAACGATCCTACTGACTCTATAACAGCACCTACCAGCCGAGATTCGAATATACGACGACTTGCTTGTTAGGTTTGCATCTTACCCCGAAGCTAACTGGGTGGATTATGATTCAGCACATATGGGGTTATTCAGGACAAAAATGTGTAATACCTTAGAAGCTATGATACACGGTATGCCTTCAACACATAAGATGGTTTTTATTCCAATGGTAATGGTTGCTTCTAAAACTAAAACTTTTAAGTTTTCAGTGCCATGCGATTTTGTTTCAAACCGCTCCAATATAACTAGAACTACCCCGTTAACCGGTTCATTATAAGTTAAATAGCTTATATACCCTAAAATCATCAATTGAACCCAAACCCGGTTACTGAAGTGGCTATTTGGTTCCAAAATGTCTCCATTGTACTTCCATCAATGTCTTTTGATCAAAGCGATATGATTTGATGTGCCTCATGATGCATTATCCCAAAATCCAAAGAATTCCCCTGAACCAGGTACCGGATGTTCCAGATCCGATACTGATGTGGTCATTTGCTTTCAAAATGTCTTTATTATACTTTCAATAGTCTCATTTTATCAAGATGATGTGATTTGATGTGCCGTAAGATGAATTATCCTAAAATTTAAACAATGTGTCGCGAATCAGGTACCAGATGTTTTCCCGGTGAAGTGGCCATGTTGGTCCAAAATATCTGCATTACTTCTATTAGTCTTATTTCATCAAGCTGATGTGATTCGAAGTTTGCGGTACATCAATTGATGCTTGCGGCAATGAATTATTTCAAAATACGAAACGAAATTCGAATTAAAATGATAATGAGAGCAATCTCAAATCTTTTTTCTAATGCATTAGGAAGGTTAAGAGGTTATACTATACACAGTTGAGAGGACCAAACCTTTTGACCAAGGATGGTTCGATCACTTTGACTCAATTTTGATTCAGTTGACAGTACCGTCTCAGTGGAGCAAAATTTGACAATGTGATATATGAATCATTTATAGAACAAGTTATTATCTACAATTTTGCTGAATAAAGTTTTGCTGTATCTTTTGTATTTACGGTGCTACAATGCTAGTACCTCTTTATTAACTAAATGAACGTTCATTTAGTCACTAAACTGTTTGGCACATAAAGATCATTTACTGGGCACATTGCAAAAATCTATATATGGGACACATAGAAACTATACGAAAAGTTTTCTCAGTGTAGCCGAGATTCGAACATACGACGACTGGCTTGTTAGACTAGCATCGTACCTCGAAGCTAATTAGGCGGTGCTAGCTGGTTTGTGTATGTGACATAAAATTGGTTTGTGTATGTGACGCCTGTGCATGTATATGCATATGTACATGCGTGCATACATATATACGAAAACATAATTGTTCTTGTCGAACTGAGTCGAATGGCAGTCGCCATTATGGCTCGAAGAAGCTGATGGATATATTGATGCATATCCAGTTTTTTACATGCCATAATGACGGACGGCGTTCGTAATATTTGGATAGCATTTTTGACATTTCCTAAATACATGGCACGTTTTCTTTCCGCACGTTCCGTTAGTTTTAACGTGAACGTGCGCAAAGAAAACGTACGATGTAATTACGAAATGTTAAAAATACTGTCCAAATATTACGAACACACTAACACAGATTATACGGTTCATATTCTTCTTTACGGAGAAAATGCTCACTTATGTTAAGCAAATAATATTTCATTCAGATTTTCAGGTTTATATACCCACGAGCGATAGGATGCTTCTTGAAAACTGCTATCCAAAATAACAGCATACTCTGTGAAAAAAAATATGAATCAATCCTGCATAGAACAATAACGTGACTAGTAGGCCCTGTTGTGATAATAGATACGATATTTTGATAAAATCATGCATTTTCCATTTTGGACTTATGGCCAACATTTTGCATCAAATACTCCTATGTGCGAAGTAAAGCTGAAATATTTAGACGAGTTGAAGAATTTCGTTTAGACGAGATTTTGAATGACAAGTGCACTCAAAACAAAAAGTAGTCAAAGTTCTTACTTATTGGTAGAGTTTTAGACCAGAGCGTAGATGCCAGGTTTTGCTCGAACGATTGTTCGAACTTCCACTTCTGTTCTGTGGGGATATGCTCTACAACTTCTTGAAAGACACTACGGTCGTATCTGTTCAAAATCGCTCAAAATTCGAGTTTTGCCCAAATTAACTCAATATACATATGCTACCTGTATTTGTTATACGCGGAAAACCGCGTTATAGAAATATCGTGGTACCCGCGCTATTGGCCTTGCCAGCGTTGCTGATATTGTTCAGGGTTTTGCGTGAGAAAAAAAGAAAGGGAAGTATTTTTGCTTTTGTCAACACTCACGCGTTGACAGTTCGGCACGAGATTTCCTGTAAGTGCGAGCAGCCTACGAAATCTCTTTCAACGCTGGCAAGGCCAATAGAAATCCACGTTATACAAATCTCTACTGTACTATCGTTTAAGGTGAAACGGTACTGAATCCAGCATGGCGGGATCGATGGCACCTATATCCTCTAAAGAGACTATAGGTTACAGAGGCGACAAGGCACTCAAAAGCCGCTAAATTTCGCATCAAAGCGGAGAGTACCATCATCAATAAATCATATGCATAAGACTGTTTACCTCTGCCATAAGGTTTACACCAAGGACTTTACACGGGTAAAGCCAACTGTTTTACTCATACGACCTAATAGGTTAAAAGAGCGTTTCGAACAGAAACAAGAATACAAAACTCCAAAATACTTGCCTCGATTCTACATTCCGATTCTAAATTTGTGGGGCCCGTTCTGATCAGAAACATCCCTCTGTTTGACTAATACTAAACCGTTGAATTTCTAACTTCAATTTGTACGAATGAATGCAGGCAGATTCCATTCTTAATACTGAGTGAATAAGCACAGCACTTCGCTGAAATTTGCCATTATATGCAGTTGTACAATAAACCTAGTTGTAAGCGATGCAAATGGGAGTAAAATAAACACTGACGTTTTAGTCCTCATTTTCTTCATCATTCCATGCAGTGGCGTTGGTAAAGGATACTGCTACGACTGCCAAACACCATATTTGACTAATGGAAAAACTGACGAATTCAACATTATTGCTGTTACATTGGAGCTAGTAACCTATTCGGAACATTATCACGCTTCTCGAGAATAAGTTGTTTAATACACACGACCACAAGAGAAACATTTTCATATTATTTTCAGCAATGTTAGGCTGAAAATTTATTGGAATCGACCGGCAAATTCAAGTTTTATACTTCACACCCCATCATTCTATAAATTACTTCACTTCCTTGACTTGCAGACCCGGTGGTAAGGACTGTTTTAGCTTATCGGCCTTCTCTTTGTCGTGAACGACCAGCGTGTAGAGATACCGGGAACAACGGATCTTGAACTTGGTGTTATTGTCGTTCTTCTTTATCTTAACGGCACGGGCATCCTTCCGGCGGGCCTTAATGAGGAAATCCTTTACTTCTTTAATTTCCTGTGGCATCCTGAAACGCAACAAACAAAATGAACCGACGATCAGCATACTACATTCTCAAACCATTTAACACAAAAATACTCACTTTAAAATATATTAATTCCACAAAAATCTCAAAAATCTACGAGACCAGTGGAACGTGTACTGTTGACGTTTAGCACGATCCAAAAAAGAAAGACGGAAAGTACACAAACATGGCGGCAGTACAATTTCCGGAATCAGTGTTCCGTGCAGTGCCATCTGCAGGAAATAGATTGGATCTTTTCATATCGGCTTTATAGCTTTATTTCACATGTAGAGGACGCTTTAATGAAAATAATGGTTTATTATTTTAGGCAGTGAACCATTTCACGAAATTTTTAGCTTTTTAGTTAAAATTTGACAGTTCGATGGCTATTTCTCCTCGAGTGGTTAAAATCAGGGGTGACATTGCGATTCTCGTTTCAAGTGATTTTGGTTCGTTTCGACCACGTTAAACGAATGGGCAAAACGAACCAAAATCACTCGAAACGAGAATCGCAATGTCACCCCAGTCTTATATAGATACGCCACTCTGCGCGATTTTGCGTGGTGGTAAAGAGACATCTGTGGCGGCTGGGTGAACCACAGTTTGATGGTATTTGTCACCCCGTAGTCAGGCAACCATGTTTTCGCTGCCAACATCTCGTGTGTGCGAAAATGAGATACCATGTCAGCACTGCGTTTCACTCAACTGCCAGCAGTCTGATTTGGGCCAGCTGTCAAATTTTGAGCCCCGAACATGCTGTCGCTGACGTTCACTGCAGCTCGATATAGAGATGTCAATGGGGTGGTATTTGTAAAGCACATACACGCTAAACGTCAGCTGCTTATTTTTTGGTAAATCTTAACATAAATTGATTTTTGAGTCAGGGATTGTTCAAA
Source organism: Sabethes cyaneus (assembly GCF_943734655.1). Classification (NCBI taxonomy): domain Eukaryota; kingdom Metazoa; phylum Arthropoda; class Insecta; order Diptera; family Culicidae; genus Sabethes; species Sabethes cyaneus. The sequence continues at coordinate 148,891,127 of NC_071355.1, read as the reverse complement.
GCAGATGGCTAACAATTTTTAGGGTTCAAAAAAGCAAAATAGAAAAATGCTCACAACGCGTAGGATAAGTGCGAGTCGTTTCGTTATCTCATAAGCTATTTTTGCAATATAATGTTTGCTTTCTACTATTTCGCCTTTTTAGCATTATGTGAGTTCTATAGAAGTATATAGAGAAAAATAAGCTTTTAATCATAGGTCTGTATGCTTATATCCAGCTTTTTACGCGCTATACTGGTGGCCGCTATAAATTGTGTTCGTAATATGCGAACAGTCTTTTTGACAACTCTGCATACATCAAATCTGACACTCTTCTCTTGCAACACTACCGTGCTCTTTCTTTCGTTTACGTCAAAGAAGGAAAGCAACCCAAGTAACAATTTCAGGCGGATCAAACGCTTTTATAGCTGATTTTATTCAACCTGTGGCTGATCTATGGTTTAGGTTTAGAAATGAAAACCTTTTTTCAGCTCTTAAACATCTAAATCTGGTGATTTTATCAAGCTTCGGGCTAATTAATAGCTGCTTTCGAAGCTGCAATGAAGCTTAATAGAAACTTTTTTGCGCTTTTAAATAGCCAATTTGCGCAATGCTGTCAATTCTATTTTTAGAACGAGAAATAGTTTTGCAATCTGCTTTTCCAGTCGCTTAATCGACGCTTCGTCAACCTTTATGCAGCTAAAAAAATCTATTTTTATATTAAAAAAAATTAACGCGTCATTTTTATTTCGCCGTGAACGCGATATTTTTAGTTTCGAATAACTTTAATTCGTACAAGTAAGCTAGCTAAGCTAATTAAAAATTCATGTCTTTTTTCCGGGAATTGAACCAGCCATATTTTGATCCATAAGCACTCACCGTGTGATCCGCCCCATTTGCATCTGCAGAAGAGACAGTGAGAATATCTTTACACCTGAAGCCTACCCAAGTAACCAGTGAGCACTTAAAGAAGCAGAAATCTAACTTTTTATTAGCCTATGGTGCACACCATATCGTGCAGCATAGTTTAATATGCCTATAAAAAGCTGCTAGAAAGCCGGTTTTGGCGAAATATCCGGCTACATTAGTGCTTGGAGATTTACAAATGTCATAAAACGTAACGCCTGTTGCGTAACGGTAAAACGTCAAACATAAAAAAATGCGAAAAATATATTGTACATCCTTTTTTTATCTTCTCTCTCTGTTATGCTTATTATGGCGACGTTTGTTGACGTTTCAAGATTGCTTTTTTGTTATATTCTTTTTCGGTTAGAATTGAACCGCCAGCCAGCCAATCTGTCGATTACGTGGCTTGGAGTGGAGGAGTAGGGCAACGCCTTTACCAGTTGATCTGTAAACGGTAGTTGCGAGTCAGCTGCCAATAGCTCTACTTAAATTACCGAAATTCTTAACTCGGATGTTTGATTTGCTTATCGAGGTGGAATGGAAAGATTTTATTTTTTACATTTCTTCTCATAAGTTGCGCTTTGGGAGAATTACCTACCTTTTATTTTCTTTTTATGTGATGGCATACATGCATAGAAATATTTCTTGTAAAATCCGTCTGCATATGCCATATAGATTCGTGTTGATGTTTATTTTATCGGCGGTGCAGGATTGTGCGTAAGCTAAAAAGAGAGGGAAGAAGAGGCGAACCAGCCGCAGGCTGAAAACCTCTCTAATATAGAATTAAAAAAAGAGGGAAGCATTTTTTTCTTTTATCACACGTACGTTCGCAAGCAGAATTCCTGCAAGTGTGAGCAGAGTTCAAAATCTCTTTTGATGCCGGTAACGGCAATAAAGCCTGCTTAGAGCATCTAATCAGCTTTTCATAGTGCTTCAAGTAAATTTTAATTCAACATTGAGAATGCCATTTTAAAGCTGCTATGCATTGACAATGCTGAATTATATCTGGCAGCATGCAACTTGCAAATATAGAGCAGCTTTCAAGCTTAATTCAGTGCTTAGCGGTTACCTGGGTAGTCCGTCTAGCGTGAAGCAGTCGATAATGTCGATAACTGACAAACTTTTGCTGTCAGCCGAATTGCGAAATTCTATGATCTGACAGTATGTGTGCTGTGAGCCGACAGAAAACTGCGTAGAAGTTTTTAAAGCCACTTTAACGCCCTTAAGCAGCCTTAAACTAGTTTGAAAGCTGTGAGCCTAATGAAAGCTTCCACTCTACATTTTATCACCTTTAAGCAGCCGTAAAACGGTTTGGTGTTTATGGCTGTTTAGAAGCAGATTGTTTAGCAAAAAAAAATCCGTTATTAAGCTTTTTTATCAGCTTTTGAGAGAGAACTGGTTTGAAAAACTTAAAGTAGCTTAAACATCGCTTATTTACACACCATTTGAGTGCTTACTTTATGCAGCTTTGATCGCCTTAAACCAACCCGTAAACAGCCATTGCTCTTGCAATTCAGCTACCGTTGTTACTTGGGAAAACTGTGCGAAATGTAAACAAAACTATTGCCTTCCTTCTTTTGCGTAAACGAAAGAAAGAGCAACACTGCCGTACAGGAGAAGAGTGCCCAGTTTTGATGTATGCAAAGTTGTCAAAAAGATTGTTCACATATTACGAACACAATTTATAGCGTCCGCCATTATAGCGCGTAAAAAGCTGGATAATGTTGTCAAAGGACTAGTGTTTAGTGCTTACTGGTTACTTGGGTATTCACTTTCAACATGTTAACCCACGATCCAAGTCCATGTAAACAAACCACTAATAGACGTCAAAAAAGCTAGGTTATGCTCGGCCGTGCAAAATCTTACCCAGCTTTTTACGCGCTATAATGGTGGCCGCTATAAATTGTGTTCGTAATATGCGAACAATCTTTTTGACAACTCTGCATACATCAAATCTGCACGGAGCGAAAAAGCTCCAGTTTGTTTCAAACAAAATGATTGTTGCTTTAAGCCTCAATAAAATATTTTTATAACAACCTGAAAATATTGTTGTTTCAAAACGAGATTCTGTTTGAATCAAGAAAATATCAGTTTTGAATTAAAAGTAAAGTATTTTCAAATTTGAAGTTAAGATTGATATAACAATAAATATTTTCATTTCAATCATATATTTCAGTTTGAAACAAAACGAAATTTTTGTTTGTGCGTAAAACAACCATAGGCGTTTTTGACAAGCTATCACCCGCTTGGAGGCGCTGCATAAAAAAAGTGATGAAAAGTAACATCGCTGTCAAACTCCATACATTTTTAAAAAAAGCTGAAATAAAATGCAGTTTTTGATTAACCCTTTCAATTGTCAGGATTTTAGATAGCGTAATATTGGAAGAAATTTGTTTATCTACGTTAAAGTAAGTGAAAATATTCGAATTAATTAACTTTATGGCAGAAAAATGTTAATGTTTGATTTTGTGCCACATGAAGCAAAAGTACATAGAGTCAGCTGTAAAGTTTACATATCCTGGATAGAGAATCACCAATTATTTTCAGTCTTCAGTGCATTCCAATGTGTTTTCAAATGCTAACGGATTTATTTTCGTGATTAGCATCACTTGCGCCAAGAGCCAAACATATAACCTATCAGTTCGTAAACATAAATACACTTGCGAAGCTCTAATAATCTCCCGAATCAGAAACAATATATATCAAATGAAAGAATATGCATTTTCTTACCTTTATTATCCATTTTCATCATTCCCACTGTTGTTAATCCAGTAAAATATTACTTTTAAAGTTGAGCTCCATATAGGTGCCAGCAAGCATTTTGGGAATCCAGCTTTTTACGAGCCATAATGGCGGACGAGTTCGTAATATTTGAACAGCATTTTTGACATTTCCCTAATACATCGCACGTTTTCTTTCCGTACATTCCTTTAGTTTTACGGTGAACGCGCGGAAAGAAAACGTGCGATGTATTAGGGAAATGTCATAAATGCTGTTAAAATATTACGAACACGTCCGCCATTATAGCTCGTAAAAAGCTGGATTGCACTTTTTTTGTAGTTCCAATAATCACAACCAGGTAGCGAACGGTTGCTCTTAGTTTTGCTCGAATTCGCCTATAAATATGGTTGAAACTACATTTTTGTTCTCCGTGTGGCACTTTTCTCTTGCAACACTACCGTGCTCTTTCTTTCGTTTACGTCAAAGAAGGAAAGCAAAACTGGGCGAAATGTAAACAAAACTATTGCCTTCCTTCTTTGGCGTAAACGAAAGAAAGAGCAACACTGCCGTACAGGAGAAGAGTGCCCCCATGTATGCAGAGTTGTCAAAAAGATTGTTCACATATTACGAACACAATTTATAGCGTCCGCCATTATAGCGCGTAAAAAGCTGGATAGAGGCCTTCCCGCATCAATTGGAACGGTATTCTAACCATAATTATTATTATCTTTCATTTCATCTTTCTAGAATCATTTGTGAAATTGATAGGCGTTTTTGACAAGCTATCGCCCGCTTAGAGGCGCTGCATAAAAAAGTGATGAAAAGTAAAATCGCTGTCAAAGTCCATAGGCGTTTTTGACAAGCTATCGCCCGCTTAGAGGCGCTGCATAAAAAAAGTGATGAAAAAAGTAAAATCGCTGTCAAACTCCATACATTTTTGAAAAAAACTGAAATAAAATGCAGTTTTTGATTAACCCTTTCAATTGTCAGGATTTTAGATAGCGAAATATTGGAAGAAATTTGTTTATCTACGTTAAGGTAAGTGAAAATATTCGAATTAATTAACTTTATGGCAGAAAAATGTTAATGTTTGATTTTGTACCGCATGAAACAAAAGTACATAGAGTCAGCTGTAAAGTTTACATATCCTGGATAGAGAATCACCAATTATTTTCAGTCTTCAGCGTTTTCCAATGTGTTTTCAAATGCTAACGGATTTATTTTCTTGATAGGTGAACAAAAGCTTCATTCGACAAGTAGTTGGCGCAGCGGTAAAAATGATGATATTTTTATTTCGAGCTGTCAAAACACATAGAAAACTAAAATCATAAGAAGCGAATTTGAATTTTTTTTAAAAATACGCGCTTTGGAATCAATCAAATGTTATGGTTGGGTTAGAAAATAACATATATACTTACTATAATTTTTATTTGCCTGCATTTTATTTAAAACCATTTATAATTTTATTACATAATAAATACTAAACAATAAGGACATTGATTCAACATGCCTTGGATGAAATATTGTTATAATTTTGCTTAAAATCATTGAAATTACCTTAAACAATATATACAACACTTTCATGAATATATCTGTATCTAAATTTTTCGGTCCCGAACCTATAGGCGAATAAACGCAAAACTAATGAAGCCCATGCGACTCCTACATTTGGCTGTCCGAACTAGGAAAATGATGATTAGTTACAAATTTTCGCTGGACGGATATACAAATCAAAACATTTTTCATTTAAATCTCAGTAAAATGAATATTGCGAACATTAAATTTTCTGCAGCGGGTTAGATACCTTATTTACCAGCTAGCGCACTGGTGGTTGCAAATAAAATGTGTACTTAGGACAAGTAAATTGAGATCCGGATTTAATTTAGGTGTGTGTGGTTATGTTTATAGGTTCGGGACCGAAAAATTTAGATACAGATATATTCATGAAAGTGTTGTATATATTGTTTAAGGTAATTTCAATGATTTTAAGCAAAATTATAACAATATTTCATCCAAGGCATGTTGAATCAATGTCCCTATTGTTTAGTATTTATTATGTAATAAAATTATAAATGGTTTTAAATAAAATGCTATTTGCCTGCATAGTTATAGTAAGTATATATGTTATTTTCTAACCCAACCATAACATTTGATTGATTCCAAAGCGCGTATTTTTAAAAAAATTCAAATTCGCTTCTTATGATTTTAGTTTTCTATGTGTTTTGACAGCTCGAAATAAAAATATCATCATTTTTACCGCTGCGCCAACTACTTGTCGAATGAAGCTTTTGTTCACCTATAGAGCTTTCCAGTTATGTGTGATGTATTGGTGCTTGAAAATGAGGCAAACAACACCAGTAAACAAAAGAGATGCATTCCTTTGTCACCAAGGTACAGAATGAATTTCGTCTTCCGCTGGCTTAAATACCAGCAAATTTTCAAAATATGTGCTTGAATTTGGAACAGGATGTAAAATTCGAGCGAAATATGTGCTCGGAGAAACACAACTAGTAATCGCTATTTTTCAGCTTGCCCAAGTAACAACGGTAGCTGAATTGCAAGAGCAATGGCTGTTTAGGGGTTGGTTTAAGGCGATCAAAGCTGCATAAAATAAGCACTCAAATGGTGTTTAAATAAGCGATGTTTAAGCTACTTTAAGTTTTTCAAACCAGTTCTCCCCCAAAAGCTGCTAAACAAGCTTAATAGCGAAGTTTTCTACTAAAAAATATACTTATAAGCAGCCATAAACATCAAACCGTTTTGCGGCTGCTTAAAGGTGTTAAAGTGTAGAGTGGAAGCTTTCATTATGCTCACAGCATTCAAACTACTTTAAGGCTACTTAAAGGTGTTAAAGTGGCTTATTTACAAACTTCTACCAAGTTTTCTTTCGGCTCACAGCAGACATACTGTCAAATCATACAATTTCGCAATTTGGCTGACAGCAAAAGTTTGTCAGTTATCGACATTATCGACTGCTTCACGCTAGGCGGGCTAGGCTTCAGATGTAAAGATATTCTCACTGTCTCTTCTGCAGATGCAAATGGGGCGGATCATACGATGAGTCCTTATGGATCAAAAGATGGCGAGATCAATTCCCGGAAAAGTCATGCATTTTTTAATTAAAGTTATTCGAAATAAAGTTATTCGAAATTAAAAATATCGCGTTCGAAACATGTTCACAGCAAAATAAAAAAGGCCTCGTTCCGTTTTTTTAAATTTAAAAATAGATTTTTTTGGCTGCATAAAGGTTGACGAAGCGTTGATTAAGCGATTGGAAAAGCAGATTGCAAAACTATTTTTCGTTCTAAAAATAGAATTGACAGCATTGCGCAAATTGGCTATTTAAAAGCACAAAAGAAATTCTATTAAGCTTCATTGCAGCTTCGAAAGCAGCTATTAACTAGCCTGAAGCTTGATAAAATCACCAGATTTAGATGTTTAAGAGCTGAAAAAAGGTTTTTATTTCTAAACCTAAACCATAGATCAGCCACAGGTTGAAAAAAATCAGCTATAAAAGCGTTTCATCAGCCTGAAATTGTTACTTGGGTGTTCCTCCAGCATCAGCTGTTCCCCAAAATGAGGTAAACATCATGTATATACACGCGTATTTCGTGTTCGCTAGTGTGGGTGCTTGGACTGTCAGAAACTCTATATCCGGCACAATTATTACCACAAGAAAATATGACAGGTGGTTGCTTGCATTGGAGTTGACAAAATTTCTTTGGTAAATTGCTAGATTTTTTCTTGAGCTAGTTTTCTTTTCAGCAGCGTACCCCGCAAGCAACTACCTGTCATTTTTTTCTTGTGAATTAAAACTGACGTTTTGACGAGGGACGTGTATCGTGTCTGTGACGAGTGTGACGGGCTTTGTAACACTGATTTTGGCAGTTTGAAATAAAAATATCACCATTCTACCTCAGCGTCAACTGCTTGTCGAATGAAGCTTTTGTCCGCATTTTTTTCCTTCAGATGTCGCTAAAAGCTGATCGTTTCGATAAAGTCGATCGCATGTGACGTCTCAATTTTTTTATTCTTTTTCTTGACATTTCTTGCTGTCAGTGTCACGTTAAGTTTTGACAATTCGTTTTGCTCGTTTATTCGTATGTAGTCATTTTCGTTTCTTCGTTAGTCTCGTTTGAGCTTCCCACTGTTTGGCATTGCGAAAGTGTTGTACCTCTGCGTTGTGAACTTACGGTGCAATTAGTAATCAACGATTCTCGTCCGTTTTTTTTTCTCGTGCACGAAAGTGTCCCAAAGAAATCGGTTTCTAATCAGATTAACTGCAGTACAATCCTAGAAAGATACGTACCCAGTTTCCTGGTTCGTTGACCTCCCCGGTATCGAGTGTCATTTTTATGACAAATGAGATAATATTTTTTACACTATTAATAGTTTGAGTGAGTTTTGTGAATAGCAGTTTATTAGGTAATTAATCTCATTACTTTGAACGATCTTAACCAAGAGCTAGCCTCCGAACTGTTGAGGTAAGTTAAGATGATTGAACATAACTTGTAATAAGATTTCATATTCCAAAAAAACAGATTTGTGGCTTGGTAATGTGGGCAATCAACATGTTCAAAATTTTCTACTGACCTACTTTCAATCGATAGCTCTACGTAAAGTAGTATGCGTGTGGTAGTACGGAGTAACCTGTAGGGTTCTTAACTTCTTACTACTGCTTGCGTACTTGGTCAAGTCAATCAATTGATTTAACGTGACGGTTCTGGTTAGGATATTTTAAAATGTGTTGCAATAACTAAGAGTTTTTGCGAACAATAATTTTAATAATTTTATCCCCTTTTTAGCACCAATTAGTTATTAATTAAAATTGTAGAAATGTATTCCTAACCATTTTGTAACATTTAATGCAAACAGCGTTAATTAAGTTGCATCGCTTTAAGTTTCTATATCCGTTATAACTATAAGAAATGAATAGGTCTTGGGGCGAACCAACCACTGGTTGAAAGCGCCAATAAAAAAAAGTTAATAAATAAATAGGTTGTCTAGGTATGTACTTTGACTATCAATCAGCCCTTTTTTTTCGAAAAAGTTTGAAAAACTGAATGAACTAATAATCATGCCAGCATTTTATAAGTAGTAGCTTAAACATTACAAAAACTTTCATGAAACGTCTGATTCCTAAACAGTTTCACAATGAATTGAGCTAGAATTGGTTCAACTCAAGGATAAAGGTCTGTGGTAGAGGACTATTTGGTAATATTAGATTTGGGTTTTTATACAGAACATCGAATAACCGTCAATAATACATATGTATATATCTTGAACGAATTTTCATTATGTATAAAACAAAATGTTGTTTTCATCGAACCCACCTAAATAACCTATATTTATATTTATATCACCTAAATAAATATAGTGCACAGTAAAATCAACCTGCGGAGTTCTAAAGTCAGGTTCACAAAGCCTAAGGTGAAGAGCAGTCCAATTCTATTAGGTATACAGCGCATTACGCGTGTCCGTGAACCGTTTTAGAAACTAGAATATTTGCAATTATCATTCAGGTAGCGAGGCAGTTCTTGAATCATAAACGTTTGTTTTTCTTGAGAAACATTTTCAATGATTATCCATTAGAACTGCTGCTGTTTAGGAAAGAAAGTTTGCCATTTATTATTTTGCTCTCTAATATTTCGAAGCCTATAATTGAGAGAACAATAACGTCCTTCAAGTATGGCTTGTTTTCATAATGTTCAGCCATCGTTATTGTGAAACAACTGCTTTTCCTAGCATTTTTTCTTTTGCTATCCGAATTCGAAGTATAACCTTTATATATATGCGTTATTCGACTTTTGTATTTTGTAGCCCAAATACAATTTCAAATAACTTTTAAGCAGAACAGCATCTTTGTTTACTGTTAGGGTGCACCACAGACAAACAGACGAGACACTCGCGATAATTCCATCGTCCAATCAAAAACCACTCATTTTTCAAAAAAGCATGTTTCGCAACATGGCCACACCGCGGCGTGCAAGTGTTGCTTTGAGTTTTCAGTATAAAACCATTCAAATGTACAAAACCCTACAACATAAAACCCTGCAAATGCAAGCTATTCGGCAACATGCATAACAGAGGGTGCTAGTGGTGCAAGCAAAATGTGCAGGACGATGGTTTTTAAAGGATTTTCTTCTAAGTGTCATGTCAGTTCGTCAGTGGGTGCACTTTAGAAATACAAGAAATAAACATGTGACGAAAAGTGGTCACGTTTTGCACAGTAGAATCAATATATATAGAATGCCAGTGTCGCTGCAGTGCTCGTGGTAAACATCACACATTTGAAAATTACGTATTTACACTGTATGCGCATATGTGTGAGTGATCGATTCGAAACGGGAATCTGATTGTCAAACTAAAAAGGCAACCCAATAAAAAATCCTGCTTTTCCGTAAATCACGTAGGATAAATCACCCGATTTGGTCGTTTTGGGGTATTTCGTCGGCAGGAAAATTTTCTATTGGGCAATTTGACAATGTAGTTCCCGTATCCAAGACACGAACCAGCAACATGTTTGCCACCAAAATATCCATGAAACACCAGCGACACTGGCATTCTATATATATATTGATTATACTGTTTTGCACGCTTATAACTCAACCATTTTTGAATAGAGATATTTACACTAATCGATCAGAAATTTCTATGCAATAAAAATATAAAAAAAATTATTGCGTAATGTAGTAAGTATTGGGAAATGGCAGTGAAAGTTGTCCTTACGTCACGAGTGTAATGCTTTCTATATCTGTCAATCCATGTATGTTATTACAGCTATGCATACTAGATCAAGAGACTACAATTTTATGATATTTACGATACCTACATCTGCTTTTTCCTTTTTTAATTGTAAAATTTGCGGAATTGGGATTTGAAGTTCGAACTCAAGTCTTCGGTGTGAGAGGCGTGAATGATAACCACTACGCCGGGATTGACCCCTTTTACTACCGACAGTGTTCAAGCATTAGACCGGATTTTAAATGTGCTGTAAAGATACCATCTTTCTGCAAAGAACTCAAAGTGATCGTAGAACTGGACGTTCTACTGGACTCATTGAAATATTCGATATAAACTGTATTTAACATAGAAAACAAACTCGTGGCAGGAGCATAACAATTTAGGCAAAATGACGTGTATCAAAAGTTACATATATTTAAATAGTACTTCACTCAAGTATACTTCTAAATAATTGAAATAAACTTTCCAATTATTTTTAATAGGTTTAGTTTCCATTTCTTGTGCGTTGCTTGCACATAATATTAGCTCTTTAAATTTATGATGCATGTTTTCCGAGACACATAACTAAAATAGTTCATTTCTTGCTCTCATTTAAGTTAAACTTTCAGATATGTAGTTTCAACCCGCAACTAAACGTTTAGGGTAGTTGATCCAGTAGTTGTGGTAGTACCAATAGTTGCGCTACTATTCATTATTAATGCATATTTTCGTCACCGTAGCATTTTAGATAAAACAATTACATTCATTATATAAAACAGGTTTTTAGAAGTATTGGTAGTTAGACTACACCATTTAAAATTAAAGCATTATTTGCTAAAATGCCAATTTTCCAAAATCTAACGCGCAGTTGGAGCGCACAACTATAGGCGCTCATCTATAGTTTTGCTACGATGTTTTTTCACTTAGCAACCTAGCAATGTATATGGAATAACACAATTAAAGGAACATCAAACTTAATTAAGGAAACATTAGCGCAACTGTTGGTACAATATAATTGAATCGGAAAATTCATTTTTTCTTTATAAAGCTTCTCGTACAACGAAAGCAATTGTCTTGCCTTGTGACAAATACCTTGTATTTGATAAATTTATATCCCACAAGCATTAATTGAAGCATATACCTCAATAAACAAGCAAAATGAAGGTATATTGTGCTTAGTGGCGCAACTAATGGATCAACTACCCTACTGTATATAAATTTATCCGTCAAATAAGATTCGAATTATACTCTTTTGTATTAATCTTATGTACCTACCTTGTCAGAGCTGCTGTTTGGTTCTGTTTTCGTAACTCAAAGCATAGTTACTATGGCAACCATAATTGTTTACCCTCAAACTGTTCTCGTTAGAACTCCATTATTACAATTTCTCGCAATTTTCTTCTACTAACCAAATTTTTATCTACTGCATTTAAGCAACGGGTTCCATCATTATTTTATTCACCAAACTCTTGATCTGAATTTTACTCCTCTACTTTTTTTAAATTTATTATGAGCTTCTATAATTTCTTTTTTTTTTCATGTTGTACCAGTTTCTATTTTTCATGTATCACAACATGATACTCCATAGCTCTTACTACTCAAGAAGTAATTGTGTTTCATTCTTGTTAAGAAAGATAAACTCGCCTGTTGTCGAGCCAGCTTATTACCTCATAGAGCCGATGCAACTAAACGCTAATCTAGTTTGAATTACAAATCGTCTATACGTAGGCACTGCACTTAACCCGTAATAAGCTGCCATTATAGGTCGAAAGGTTTGTTTATAGCGTTTATAAGGTTGGTATGAATCATTTGCATTCAATTCGTTCCGATCTGCTTACCTTCTATTATGAATTCTGTTATAGTTTATTGTATACGACAAAAACACAAACAATCATGTTTTTGACCAATTTTATTACTTACGAGAAAGTGAGAAAAAAATTGTTTGCTTAATTTCATCACTTTACATGAACATATGCGAGACGAACTTTCCATTGTAAGCTCTAAAGAAAATTACAGTTTTATATTATTTGGCTAAAGTGGCATCTGTTCAAGGTCACTATAGATAACAGATCATGATTTGTATACAAAATCATAAAACATAATGAGTGCCAATTTTAATTATGCTTTACAGAAGAAAATAAACAGTACCTATATATTTTGTTAGCCCTTAACAACCGACAAGCAAATCGTTTATTAACAGCTCAAGGTCATACGCAACATAAGGTGCAATCATACAAATTGCTCGCCGAAGCTGCCTTTAGATAAAATCCCATGCAGCTAAGCAGTAAAAATGACTAGGTATGCCTTCTCTATACTAGCTGTGACCATTCGCCTCGCGTACATTCGGTTATGAGCGGCCTCGAAAAATTTCCTACCATTCCACTACCATGAAGAGTTTGCGGCTGGCCGGAAGGTTAAATCTAAATGCGGCTTTCCCATTCACAGTGGCAGCCACGACGCGCGTTTTCAACTCCGATTGGACTTCGTATCTTCAGAGTCGTTGTCGTTGTTGTGTTGTTTATAATGTGTTATGCAATCTTTAAAGTTATACGCATTATGTCCATCCATGGCGCCCTGCTGCAATAGTACCCTTAAAGGGCTCTCGTAACGTTAGCTAGCTATATTGTTAAGCTGTTAGTCAGTTAGGAAAACTGGTTTTTGGTTTTGATGGATATTTTGCTCTCTTAAAGGTTCAAACCTTTCGACTGCATTCGATTACTATGCTGTAAGATTAGTGTTGAATTACACTGATCGATGTGTTTACACTTCTGCGTGTGTGTATATGTAAGGCTAAGTATGTTGTTTTAATATATTATAGTAGGTTTAAAGATACAAAGCCCATCATCATTGACATGGGAAAAATAGTGAAACGATTAATATATTACTCTAAAAAATATTTTGTTTAATAAAAAATTAAAATCACCAGAACTAACTTGCAGTGCCTGATGTCGACCGATTCTAGCGGTACTATGAACCGGAATCACTATTAAACCGTAATGGACATGGCCGTTCCATTCATTATTATTTTATTAACATGATTTTTCGTTTAATCTTTGCAAAGCAATAAATCTATTTATCAGCAAATCAGCACCCATCGCGTGATATGTATGGCAGCAACACGTTCTACAACTCATACCTCATGGGGGCCGAATGTTCAGTGACACCGTGCAGGTCGTTTATTGCGGTATCGTGTCATTTGCCAGTCATAGTCACCTTATCATTTGTAGGCGGAAATTTAGGCCATGCAAAAAGACCATAAATGATAGAGGCGCTGATTTTCGCACGAACGCATTATCGAGATGACTCTTCATCGTGTTGTATTATGCGTGAGTTATGCGTCCAAACACCCGTTGTTACTGTTCGATGATTTCGTCCGTTCCATCATCTCTGTTTGAAACTTAGTTCAAGCACACGAATGGTCTGAGGCTTGACATTTAGTAGAATCGGGTCATTCAAATGTAAGTGACTTAACAATTCTGTTCTTATTTTCAGAAGAGCATAAGAGCATCATCTTGAATCACTGAACCATAGATGTAAATCATCTAAATACGATTTACTGTGTTTTCGACAACAAATATGATGAATTAAAAACCAAACCAAAAACCAAAATACCTGCCGTCAATTATTTTACAAACGAAAATCGTTGATCTAATCACAACGCATTTAGACTTCTTTTCCATGTATGTACTTAAAGTCCAACGCCTATTTATCAGTTAGATATGCAAACTCGAACAAAATCACAAACACAGTTGGAGATGTACCTACACGCGGCTCAATTGTTTTGTACAAAACCATGCGGAACGTGATGTAGTTCAGTATTCTCTGACCAACTGACGCAGATAAGATCAGCCAAAGCTCCAACTTGTTCCACGCAGCGTTGATAACAATAACTCGAATTGATGTCACAGTATCAACAGCGACACTTATCAACGCCGCCACCGTGGTCTTGGCTGAAAACACGTTGCGTTATCTAGTGCACTGTTCCACAGATAGATTTAACTCGTTGAAACAGTCTTCCTGCCATCGTCAACAAACAGTACCGGTATTGTTTCAAGTTTTTACTAGATTCATACGTAGGAAACTGAGCTCAATCCACCTTTCGATGGAAGGAACCTTCGTTATGTCGACACAATACTACAACTTTGCCTTTCTTATATCAATTTCTCAGCAATAATGGCTATATCGGTTTTAACGCTTTTAGTTGTATTTGTAATTTGCATACAATTATTATGTTGAATTGAGTTACAGTATCATTTTGTTGAGTATGAGTTGTTGCACTAGCCCCGTAGCTGTCTTGTACTCTACCAGCCGGCTGTGAAGCCTGTCGGTAAAGAAGGACCAAGTCTTAGAAAGACGTTTAAGCCCAAGGCTTTGCTTTTAACAGTACTTAATTCGATGAACTAAGTCGATTATGTAGAGTATGTGTCTCGTCCTTCCAGACATCGGACCGATTTGGCGTCTTCCGGCGGATTTTATTATTTTTGTGACATTGTGAAGGTTAAACATAACTTTTAGCCATGTAAAGATATGAATAGATAACGGGCAAATCATTGCGGCTGTTTTCAATTATATGAATTAATGTTACCAAACACGACTAATCGCACTAATCTCATTAAATCGTAGCAGCCTCTAGCCAATTGTAAGTCACTGATAATATTTACTTGTGTATAATTAAAAAATTCTTCATTTTTAACCCCTTGTGAGTGTATATTTTCAACGGTTTAAAAATATTCCCCCTCCGCTTGTTTCATACATTTTATTTAAAAAAAAACGCAATTGGTACGATATATTTGCAACGTAATTCACTTGATTATTTCCTCAGTTCAAAATTACCTTATTGGCTTTGTGTTTATATCGATAATAATTAATTATTAGTTTTACTCCCTATACAAACAAAGCAATGCGCAAGTATGTAGTTGATCAATGGGACCTTTGCAAGTATATTTAATTTAAATCCGTGTTTATCAGCAAGGGGTAAATACATTTGTGAGCGTATTGCAATTGATTCTTTTTTTAAATCGGTGCGTCAACGGAACCAACAAGTGACGAGAGTCTTATCGCGGTGGAGTTTGTACCTTTCGTAATTCCTTTGGATTTTATTCCGTCTCATCCGTGCATTGACGTTTGCTTGTTTTTAGATATAAACCGGAAATCTGTACGCATTAGGGATCATCTATGAATGACGTAGCATTCTAGGTGTTAGAGGGTGGGGTTTGTGACTAACTCTATCATTAGGGAGGGGGAGGTCTTATATCGGTTCATATATCGGCAAAGCGATGCCGGTAAGGTCTTGGACTTTATAAAACAAGTCGAGCTGGAACCGTACGCTATGTCAACAATTGTCCATCACACCTTAATTGTGAGAGGATATCTGACTAGCACTAAATCAAATATGGATCATATCGTGTTACTCCTAACCAGTGGACACAATAGGACACCATACGAACCGTTGCTTTTCAAGAGATGGCGCTTTTCTAGTGGTAGTAAAATCAAAATTTCTAACTTATTTATGCTTGCCTACCTGAAAAACAATCACTAATCATATTTTATTTGTGGTAAAGTTATTCTGTTATACTTAATTTTCATGATTTCTGCCCAATTTTGATAAAAACAAACATTTCCTATACCTCTCCATAGCATCTTACTATAATACCAATCATCCGAGAGCCCTATAAAAAGCTAAAGCCCTATAAAGATACATTTATAGGGCTTTATGAAAAGTATGTTTGCGACATTTCAATTCGAAAAAATTAAATTCCGCAACATGAACGCAATAAATAAAAACAATGTTTTTACCAACTATTTATTGGTTCAGGTGTCAAACGTTATTTTGCGATTAGCGATAAACACAAAAGAAACTGAGATGCATGAGAGAGTAAGGGTGTTGATTTCAGTTAATTTATTGTCGCGCAAAATTCAGATATTACGGATATGCACATTATGCGCTACGAAGTAGCGACATCTGTTGTATTCAACAGGGAAACATTGATAGTTTCAAGCATACTCTCACGCATGGCGCATGATGAAACACTGGCGCCAACTTCTGTTATTTATTATCAGAAACTAGAGGCGGCGTCCTATTGTTGTCTGTTTATTAGAGACACTTGTTTTGTTTATTAGAGAGAAAGGTGTCGGTGCATTCGTGTCTGAAAAAATGGTGGATTTTTTGCCTGAAAAAATGGGGGATGTTTGCTCATTATTTTTAAATGTTTATAACGGCAGTTTTTACTATTAACAGAGAGGACGGAAGATTAGCCGCTTATTTGGTTTCGATGTACGATGCTGGTCTAACAAGCCAGTCATCGTATGTTCGAATCTCGGCTAGGCAGTGCTGCTAGATAGAGTTAGCAGGATTTTTGCACTAGCCCCGTAACTGTCCTGTACTCTAATAGCCGGCGGCGAAGTCAGTCGATAAAGAAGGGAAAAGTAGAAAGGACGTTTAATCCCACGGCTTTGCTTTTTGCTTTGCTTTTATAGTTTATAGATGAAAGTAATAAAACAAAGGTGTTGATTGTATCCAAATAGAATGGAACAAGACGTGAAGGGAAAAGAGCGAAAAATTAGCTAAGAAAGGGTCATTGAAGCAACGTTTAATTAAGTATGTGTACCGTTCTTCTTTACCCAGGCTATAATGGGAACCAATTATAACCGGAACTGCAGTGTTTCGGTGTTACAGTGTTTATTTTCAACATGCGTACTTTCGTAAAAAAAAGATGGGGTCCGTTTCACCCCGTGTGCTCATTATGCCCCTAATCCCCTTACATTTTTGTTAAATATCACCACAGGGGTCGCGGGTGATTGGGAACCGCTGCGCTATGCGGAAAAAAAACAAAATTACAAAGACAGTTTATTAGTTGAAACTTTATCTAACTGATGCCCACATTTTAACTATCGAAGATTATTAACAACTATTTTAATTTGACTTTCATTCTATCGATATTATGCTATGCTATCGAGAGTTTAATTTTTTTTTTTTCAAACATAAAAAATGTTCTGTTTTTAATTAAGGTAGGGTGATGCATCTGTTTTAGTCAGGCGCTACGCATACTTTATTTTGAACACTTTCATTTCATTTTGCCGTAAATATCCAGAATAATGGCGATCTCCATGTAATGCCGGTCTAAAATAGATAAATCACCCTAGTAAAACCCAGTCAATGCAGTGGCAGCACCTTTTCGTAGTCAACGGTTTAAAAGTTTGGGGTGCTCTACACGCTGATGATGGTAAATAAACACCGGCAACGTTCCTAGCAGGTTAAAACCGGTTTATTCTCCATCAAAACAACTTGATGTCATTATATTGTAAAATAAACGTTCCTCCCAACTAGCGATGCCAACCTTCCAGAGTTGTCGGGATATAGCAGCAGTGTTGCCACATGTACAGATTAAACTGGAAAAGTACAGATTTTTCCGATTTTTTTGGTACAGATTCTGTACGGTACAGATTACAGATTTTTGTCATAAAGTACAGATGGGTACAGATTTTTTTGGCTGTCAAAAACTAATTTTTTTCTTTCAGTTTTGTTACTTGAAATCAATAGAGGAGCACCTCTTGACATGAATGCAAACAAAACAAAACATGTCTGTCTTTAAGGTTACGTACCAATATCATCAAAGAAGTCGCGATTTTTGTATTTTTTAAAGCAAACAAACCAGGTTTCCCTATGTAACAAACCAACTTTGTGGTACAGATTTTGGTACAGATTTTTGAAAGCAAAAGTACAGATGAAAAAGATTTTTTTACCTTCCAGTACAGATGAATATGTGGCAACACTGTATAGCAGTTCCATTCCTATTGGGACATTCGACTATGATATATCCATGAACATTTCAAAAAAATTTTATTTACTGCTCCTTTTGAAATGCAACATCCGGGTTTTGTGAAGAATGGACTACTTCGAGAATCTTTATTTGTCGTAATATTCCTGAATTTCATTATAGGCATGATAACATGGTCTTATTAAAAAGGGTTAGAATACCAAACAATGTTGTCTGTGGACTATCCTACCCGCCTGTTTGACCAATGATATAGACCATCGGACCCTCCCTAAGGAGGTCCCAAACTTAAGCACGCACATTTGTCTTTCCATCTGGCAACGTTGTTTATCGGTGAATGCCAAACGCCAATCGGACAATGCATAAAAAAATGCGCAACCGGCTGTTTCAGTTTGCTTGGCTTTCCCATACAGATGTGCTACGGCACGGCGACTGCGACGCTTCTCGAGGAAACAAGTTGGCCGTCTGTCTGGACTTTGGACCTGCTCAATTTACGTCATTCCACACCGACCGCAGCCGCCTACCACGGGACTTCGTGTATTTGATTTTTGCCACACTTTGACGGACACATGTATACAAGGATGAGATGAATGTGTGATAAAAATAATTCATCTCAAGCAAGGGTACTTTACCCAATTTCAGCTTCGAAGGTTGAATTGAAAAAACACTATGGGCAAGTTCACAGCAAAGATCCGTTTTTTTTCTTAAGTCAATTGTCCAAATATTGTTTTGACATCAATCATACTTTAAAGTGAAGTCTTTCTCGATTTTGGAATAAATTTATCTAATATTGTCTAAAAAAATATGTAACTGTAACAAATCCGCAAACTAAAATACTGATCTTGTACAGTGATATATTGATTGAGTAAATATTGAGGGAAAATGTCAGGTATTATGCAATACACATTACACGATGCATGGTAATATCAGGTAAACTAAATTGTGTCGTTCACCCTACGAATTGCCAGGCTACCTACACACATGATGGTTGAGAACTGCGAGGCCTATGTTGCAGTTCAATGTAAATGAAATGTTAATCATGTGTGCACTTTTGATTGTTTTATTTTTATTGGTCCATCATAAATCACACAGTCTCAACCTTTACCGTTGAAAATCTTTTTTAGAGTTAGCTTTAAAAATGTTTTAACGGTTCTGTGTTAGTCGCAAAGACACGTTTACCATCCATGTCTGGATAAATGATGTGCAATAAACGGTTCAAGTTCTGTATTAATAAATTTTACTGGAAGAGTATTAAATAAGCAGATGAAGGCGGATGACACTCTACATCTCAAGCTTAACAAACGTTCATAAAAGTAGCTACTTAAAAGTTATTGTAGCCCAGTTGGTAATTGTGGAATATTTCTCGAGAAATACTCACAATGATTTCTCGAGCTGACGTGTCGGTCCTTCTGGTAATGGGTCCAGTGTAGAATGGCAACCCAAAAACTAAGTTTTTATATTCCCTATTCAGTTTTATTTAAAATTCTTCTGTGTCGAAGCTAGAACCACGATACATCGATAGATTTCGCGTATATCGCCACTCGCCGGTTTAGTCAACTACCAGACCGTTGGACTTGGGTTATTCCCCGAATACCGTACTCAGTACTTTGTGCGGTACACGCAATAGTTCGTGTCGTATTTTTTTTTTCCATGTGTGGACTCATTACTGCGACCAGTATAGTTGATCTATTGTAATATCGCCCGGGTGTTTGCTGTATGACCTGCACTGCATTTCTTTTTGCTATAATCGCTATTGAGTGAGCGATATGCTTATTAAATTTTATGCGTGCTTGCGTGTATTGGGGTTTACCCTTCCTTCAAAGCTTAATCTACTTTACCCACTTATTCCTCGCTGCCAGCACTATCCCATATTATAGCCGTCCCTGGCGAGGACTCATTCGTACCTCTGACCAGTACACTTAACTATAGGAGGGACATTTGCACTGTCAAGAGGCTCCAGAGGGTAAATATAGAATTCAGCACGAAGGAAGGGTAAATGGAGGGGCCTGAGAATAAACCCATGCTAAAGTCGCTTGACATCGAATGGCTTGATTCTACTAAGATTCGAACCCACGACCACTCGCTTGTCAAAGCAGACTCGGTAACCTTGCGGCTACGGAGCCCCCCACGGAGGCTACGGAGTTCGTGTCGTA
This sequence comes from Sabethes cyaneus, assembly GCF_943734655.1. Lineage (NCBI taxonomy): Eukaryota > Metazoa > Arthropoda > Insecta > Diptera > Culicidae > Sabethes > Sabethes cyaneus. Next base: position 148,870,873 of record NC_071355.1, on the reverse strand, counting down.
TAATCAATTAATATATATTTAAATAGCACTGTTTCCATCTGCTATCACTAAACAATTTCGCAAATAATAGAACATCAGCGCTGTTGTTGTTGCTCGGGTTTCAAGCAGACAAACAGTATTCCAAAGCTGACCACACGATTTTGCGCAAGCACCTGGAAAATCCATAACTCTCTCATCGCGACTTCGGAAAATAATTCGGAATCGTGCAGTCAACGGTGAGTCGTCTGGTTAAACATTAATACGAAATTCTATGCATGCTCTATGCTATGAACTGAAGGAGAAATGCGGTCAGAATGGATGTTCCATTAGTGATCAGGATCACAAGCGTGTCATGAAAGCATTTAAGCGGAATCCCAATGCTTCGGTCATAGATGTGACCAAACAATTGGATCTGTCCAACTGTCCTTCGTCCAGAGAGCCAAGGACCGGGAGGGACTGCATACGTACAGAGTGCAGAAGGCCCCAAATCGTGACGAACGGCAAAATACGATGGGAAAGTCACGTTCCCGGAAACAGTACACCCAGATGCTGACAAAGCCTCATTGTCTCATCATGGATGATGAGACTTACGTCAAGGCGGACTTTCGATAGCTTCCGGAGCTACTGTCCTTTACTGCCCAGCACAAGTTTGGTGTTCCGGAGGAAGTAAGGTAGCAAAAACTTTCGAAGTTTTAAAAGAAATACATGATTTGGCAAGCAATCTCCTCATGTGGCAAACGGAACTGTAAACGGGCAGATCCACTTCAAGTAGTGTGTACAGAAGCATCCACTTTCTCTGTTGAAGCAACACGAGGGCTCTACGATCTTTTGGCCAGACCTAGCTTCGTGCCGCTACCTACTATTCAAAGGATGTCCTGGAGTGTTCTGAAGCCTACGGGGTCACTTTCGTACCCAAAAACATGAACCCCCCCCCCCCCCCCCCCCCACCGCACCGATACTAAGGCCCATCGAAAAATACTGGGCTATTATGAAACAGGTACTACGGAAGCAGGAGCTCAAATCTGAGGAAGGCATAAAGAAAAAGTGGGGTTCCATACAGAAGAAGCTGCAGCCAGATGTTGCACAGAACCGTACGAGTGGAGTTAAGCGTAAAGCGCGAGCATACAGTTATGGTATTGAAGTTGAATGAAATAAATATGCCGAAAGCTTACTTATGGGCTATATTTTATTGTCTGAAGGTTTGAATAGGATCGGTCAACTAGGTAATTTTCTACAGCGTTTTTTCCGTGATGCAATTTGACGTGGGACACCCTTTACAGCGATTTGAGGCAGCATATGCAGTGTGTTGCGAAGTCCACACTCGTATAGTCTAATTTTCTCACACACGCGTGCTCATTCTAACGAACGTGCCGGCATAAACATCCTTTTCGGACTCCGGCTTGTACTTATTTATGCATTGCGAAGAGTTTTTGCGAATGCGTGTTTAGCTAACAGCTACGGTCGTTGCTCTCGTTCTTCGTTGCAGCCCGAGCTGCTAAAACCGAGTACTTGCGAGGGTTTGCACTCCCGCTCATGAGTAGAATCGAGGGCGAAAATGATGAAGAAAAGAAAAACTAATACAAAATCTGTATCCCAGTGCACCACTATGCGTCACGAGCAGCTGATTGCTCAGGAGTTATTTGACTCGCGAATAAGCTATGCAGGAGGACGATGTGAGGATGTGCGTGTGCGAGTGTGTAGGCAACAGAATGTTTGCACACAGCAACGGTGGCTGTTTGTTTTATGCTTGTATGTGCGGCGTTAGCGTTGAATGCTTTGCTTCTCATACTGACTCGCATGAGAGTAGATAGCGTTGGCTTCCCGCTCGATTTGCACCATTGAGTATATGTCAGAGAAATTTTTCGCGATCCTAAGGCTGAAGCCTGGACCTTGAGGCTTTAGCGAGAACATATGAGATGATGCTTGTACGTTAACTGCGAATCTAAAATAACACCCAAGTCTTTGATATGCAAAATACGTTCAATTACTGTGCCTTTGAGCTCACAACGAAACAAGATCGGACCTTTCTTTCGAGAAAATGTGATTACTGAGCAATTCTCCGTGTTCACTATCATACAGTTCACGTCGCACCAAGTGGCAAAGGCCTCGAGTTGATTTTGCAGAAAATGGCAGTAGTCAGTCGAGCGAATCCGGAAGTACATTTAAGGATCATCTGCATACGAGAGTCGTGGGCCCCTTATGGCCAAATTAACGTCCTTAAAATAAAGCAGAAAAATCAGAGGGCCTAGGTGACTTCCTTGAGGTATACCTGATGAAGCTGGATAGATATCGGACCGATAATTTCCAACGGCAGCCACCAACTGTTGATCGGTGAGATATGAGTGAAACTATTGCAAAAGGTTATCGGTAATATCTAGTCTACGAGTTAAGTTAGGAAGGTTTTCCTTTTTATTAAACTAAAATTTATTCTATTATAATTTTAGTAGAATAAAACGGAAAACCTTCCTAACTTAACTCGTATTCGAGATTCTGCTGAGAGGCTCAACGTAACAACTTTTACCCAGTCTATACAGTTTTGCAATTGTGATGGTGTGGTTTATCTTGTCAAAGGTTGCCGACAGATCAGAGTATAAAACATCTGTTTGAGCTCGTTGGGCCATACTTTCCGTTATGTATGATGTAAGACACAGCAGATTAGCAGTGGTAGGGCGCTGGCAAGTGAAAATTGCCATGTAACTTTTCGGTTATAAATTAATAGTAAAAATTATAACATGGATTCAATATTCTTGTAAACGGACATGTACGGTACGGGAGGGTATTCCCAGCACGCTACTAATTTCGGCTACACTTTCCCAAATAAAAACTTTGCCGCTATATAACAATACTGAAACGAATGTAGCACTCAAAGGCTTCAATGTGTTATAACTATTTTCATAAAAATGTAAGTCATTTGCTAAATTTTATTCAATGAACATTAAAACCACTGTTTTTCCACTAGCTCGTAGCCAAGCTAAAAAAACCAGCAGCAATCGCTTACGCGTATTCGCTCTTGATGATGGTTTGGAAAACACACAATTATGATCACGTTTACTTCTAGAAACTAAACAGCTGTGAATATGCTATCACAGAACAATTCTACTTCGTTTTATCACGGAAGAATACAAAAATTCCCCTCTGATATGAAAATATAAATCAATTTTCATTCACCAGCCATTAGCAGCATTTTGTTTTTAATTCCAGCATATTGTGCGTTATTTACATTACTACCAAAAGGTGAGGCTTGAAACGACTGAAATGTTTTTATCGTGTGGACATAGCTAGTATTTGAGTGACAACCGGCGCTAATGTATATGAACGATTCAATGGTACAGCAGCAAGCTGTTGTCACTGCAAAACTAATTATCTTCAATGAGCCCGGAATGTAGGCAATAGCGACACGTTATCCATCGGTCATGTCTTTTGATCTGCTTTTGAAAAGCATTTAATCCCTGTGCTGGCTATTTCGGCCGGTCGGATTTAAAAAACACAGACACCACTATAGAAAATGGGCTCACTTTAGCCGCAGCGACTTCATCATTTCTCACGACTATAACTCAAATTCGTTTTATGAAGACCAAAATATACGCCGATATTCAGTAAATTTTATTCTATCAACTGGTATAAAAATCTTGTCTCGAATAAATATAGTTTCAACGTAATTCCTGAATATTGTTCAGGCTACCGCTTATTGGGCTGGACGCTGGAAATACCCTCCCGTACCCTACTAGTTTAAAACTGCCTTATACCACAATAGATCAAAATAATGATCGCAGTGGTACTAATCTTCCGACAAAAACTGCCTTGAATTCACGTAAGTTGTGTGACATACCTACTTAATCAGCTCCAGGCCGTGGTTTCCTCTGCTGTACGAAGAAGTCGTCTCCATTCTACTCGGCCCATGGCCGCAGTTTGCCAGCCACGTAGTCTACGTAGGGTCCGCAGGTCGCCTTCCACTTGATCGATCCATCTTGCTCGCTGCGCGCCCCGCCGTCTCGTTCCAGTCGGATCGTTATTGAGAACTTTTTTAACCGGGCAGTCCGACATCCTCACGACATGCCCAGCCCATCGCAGGCGACCGATTTTTGCGGTGTGAGCGATGGGTGGTTCCCTAAGCAGCTGATGCAATTCATGGTTCATTCGCCTCCTCCACGTTCCGTCTTCCATCTGCACTCCGCCGTAGATGGTGCGCAACACCTTCCGTTCGAAAACACTAAGGGCGCGTTGGTCCTCCACGAGCATAGTCCATGTCTCATGGCCGTAAAGGACTACCGGTCTAATCAGCGTCTTGTAGATTGTTAACTTCGTGCGGTGGCGAATTTTGTTCGATCACAGCGTCCTACGGAGTCCAAAGTAGGCACGATTTCCTGACATAATGCGTCTTTGTATTTCTCTGCTGGTGTCGATGTCTGCGGTAACCAGTGAGCCCAGATACACGAACTCTTCTACCACCTCGATTTCATCACCGTCTAAATGAATCCGGGGAGGGAGGTCAGCATTCACTTCTTTAGAACCTCTTCCTTTCATGTATTTTGTTTTCGATACATTACTGACAAGTCCTATCCGTTTGGCTTCAGCTTTCAGTCCGATGTACGTTTCCGCCATCTTCTCAAAGGTACGTGCAATGATGTCAACGTCGTCAGCGAAACCAAGAAGCTGGACGGACTTCGTGAATATCGTGCCACTCGTGTCTATATCCGCTCTTCTTATCACACCCTCCAAAACGATGTTAAACAGCAAACATGAAAGCCCATCACCTTGCCGTAACCCTCTTCGAGATCCAAAGGGACTCGAGACTGCCCCTGATACTCGAACAACACACATTACTCGATCCACCGTCGCCTTGACCAATCGCGTTAGTTTATCCGGAAATCCGTAGTAGTGCATAATCTACCATAGCTGATCTCGATCGATCGTGTCGTACGCCGATTTGAAGTCGATGAATAAATGATGCGGGGGCACGTTGTATTCGCGACATTTCTGCAACACTTGCCGAAGCGCGAAAATCTGGTACGTGGTGGCACGGGCAACCATGAATCCCGCTTGATATTGCCCCACGAACTCCTTTGCAAATGGTGATAGTCGACGACATAAAAGTTGGGAGAGTACCTTGTAGGCGGCGTGCAACAGTGTGATTGCGCGGTAATTGCAACAGTCCAACTTGTCGCCCTTTTTGTAGATCAGACACACGATGCCTTCCGTCCACTCCTCCGGTAGTAGCTCATCCTCCCAAATCTTGACAATGACCCAGTGCAGCGCTCTAGCCAGTGCGTCACCACCGTATTTCAGCAGCTCGCCGGGTAGCTGATCAGCCCCAGCCGCTTTATTGTTCTTCAGCCGACCGATCTCTTCTGCTACCTCCTGGAGGTCAGGGGCTGGTATTCTGTCGTCTTCTGCACGTGCTCCAAGATCTATTGCCATATCGTCACCTCCATGTTCAGCTACATCGCTGTTAAGGTGCTCGTCATAATACTGCTTCCACCTCTCGATCACCTCACGTTCGTTCGTGGGAAGATTACCGTCTGAGTCTCGACACATATCGGCCTGCGGCACATGGCCTTTGCGCGAGCGGTTTAACTTCTCGTAGAACCTCCGTTTATCGTTAGCACGGTACAGTTCTTCCATCGCCTCGCGATCCCGATCTTCCTGTTGGCGCTTTTTCCTCCGGAAGACCGAGTTTTGCCTGTTCCGTGCTTGTTTATATCGATCCACATTCGCCCTCGTACGGTGTTGCAGCATCCTCGCACGTGCTGCATTCTTCTCCTGCACTAATTGCTCGCATTCGCCGTCGAACCAATCGTTTCTTCGGTTCGGATTCATTGTACCTAGTTCCGCTAGAGCAGTGCTACCGATGGCGGTCTTAATGCCTTTCCAACCATCTTCAAGTTGTGTGACATGCGTCATATGAATAATTTTGACGTAAAATTATTTTGAATGTGTTTCAGCCACTAGTTATTCAAGGTAAACACATAAATGTCCTAACTAATACCGAGACGAAACACGTACAAAGCACAATCATATTATTCATAGTTAATGTTTGCGTACAAACCACAATGAATAAAAAACATTGATTTTAAATGGCTTCCTTGAGGAACACCAACTATTGCGTAGCTATATTTGTTACTATCGATACTCTCCCATTTCTTCAAACCAACGTGTCCAATACATTATCATTCTCGCGTAGGTTAAAAGCCGCTGACTTGTTCGTGAGTTGTAATTTTGTTGTAAGAGTAAAATCACACAGCACAACGATTGCAGTCAGTCTTTAAAAGAAAACGCGTTAAATTGGTGCATTTACTCTCATACGGTATTATGTGTTGAAAAGATTTACAATAAAAAAAGTCATAAATTTTTTTGTCGAACAATTACAACTAGGGTAACCAACCCAATTTGGACCCCATCAGGAGCTGTACATAATTTGGACACTTCCACTTGATTTTGCTGTAAGTATCCAAATTATATACAACTGCTGATGGGGCCCAAAATACGTTGGTTATCCCACAAATATGTTGATAATTACGAGAATTCATTTGTTTGAATTCTACTACATAAAGATTTTACTAAAAGTAGTAGTGTAACAAAAAAATCTCTTAAGAAGTTTTTTTGCAAAGCCAATAGCGCCGCAATTCGTGCATACTAATGCCAGTTTCCACGGTTAGATAAGCTAATTGAGGGTTTACTCAATTGTGTCTACCTTTAATTATGAGCATTCTCAACTACTGTACTGTAACGCTGTGCACGTTTGCATGACACTGAGCTCTGAATAATACCTAAGTCTATGTTTTTTCGTTCATGGCACAGACAGTTGATCTTGCTTTTAGGGGTGAAACAATGGGAAAATAAATAGTTGATAATTTAGGAAAGTATAGAACTTTCAAACTATTAGTTTCTATACGAAACAAACAATTGCAGATTTATTTTCGTTAAACATTAGATACAATTAAAAACATAAGTATATAGTACATATGTGTCAAGTGTCATACGAAACGGAAGAACTGTGCTCGACTAGTTACTTGATCGTGAATTTAGCTGACAACAGCACGCTTGTGTGACGGCTGGCGGGTTGGTCTCCGCTCATCGTCTTAGTCTAGTGGGACAGTCGATGCAGTGCGGTTGCGTTTTCTCTATATCTCCGCCGGAAAAGAACCAGCAAGTTGCGCGCAAAGTACAGTGAGAGGCATTCTCACTTTATTTTTGTTTGGTACCTTAGCGGTTCAGTTTTTTATGCTTTTGAAACGAACATTTAAGTTGGAGTTTACAGTACAGTGTATTTGCATGTGTAAATTTTGTGCCATGTCAGACTCACGCAGCAGTTAAAAGTTCAGCTCCCTGCGAAAATCTTATCTAATAGTTAGTTCTTCACACGCCTTCGGTCGCCAACTACCGCTGCAGTGATTGTGTAATCATTTGTTTGGAATTGCCTTGAATAGTATTTTGAAGTGTAAGTTCCATCAGCAGGTGCAAAGTTCTTCCTGACCGTGAAGTGAATTGAAACGAAACGTAAATTTAAAACGGAAATCCATTGGAAATCGAACAGCCTTGTGTGGCCTTCTTTTACTGCTGGCTGGCTATGACCGTCGTCTGTAGACTTGCAAGGTATTCGGACGGCGAAGAGAGTTCGAAATTAATACGATTTACTCAAAGAAGTCTTATTTTATCTCGTGCCAAAGTTTGAAAGTATATCTGATGAAACAGTGACATAAAGATACGTACAATAATTTTACGATTTGCTCATATGTCTATAAAACATTTCAAAATTGGATGTGTCAATCGAATGAACCTGCTATGTCGGAATATCGAAACACAATTTATGTATCGGCGAAGGTTGGCCACAACCTCATTGAGTTAAGTCAAACGGTTGTCAAACAGATCTATGTGTGTGCATGAATTAAGCGACCATACGTGTTCACGTTAATATTTGCATGCAGTAGTGCCTCGAGTAGGTAGTGCAACCTTGTGACATAGAATTACTAGGAAATGTTGACATTAAGGACGCATGACTTTTCCAGGCAGCTTCGAGCAAAACAAAGTGCACTGCCAATGAACACGTGCTGAGTGAGTCTTACTTACATGTTCTAAAAGGCGCAAGTCTACAAACTGGTTTTACAGTTAACCTATGGCACTATCAATTGCAAGCTTTAATGTGTTGGTAGCCATCCGTTAAGTAGCGTGTATGCAGAAAGGAACATGTTTATTTACGTTTTCGTATATAAATGAGTACGAGTAGAAATACGGCCAAGATGTTAAACAACAATTCCAATCATTCTAGCCGAGAATACGAATCAATTATGCTGGGTCAAGTCGGCATTAAATATACGTTTCGTTGACAAATTTACATGTAAATAGATATCGACTTAGGTCGTAGTGTTACAAAATTAGTTAATTAAAATTAAAATGTGGAAATGACAACACTGGACTGGTGAAAATTGATAAATCAATTCAGCAACCTCCCCGGTGCATATTCATTCTCCTAGAAAAATTAACTCTTCTAAATAAAACTAAACGGGTTAGAGGGACGAGGTTGGGAAAACATGAAATCGGAATGTTTGCCTATGCTCATTGAACAGAAAAGTGCTCTTGCGCTCAGAATTATTACTAATTTGAGAGAAGCATGCAAGCTTTTGATATGGAAGCCGATTTTTTACCAATCTATAACTCTAACTATAACACCACCCTGTGGTAGGTGGAGAACTCATACAAAAAACATAAATTTTTGCGTAACTCAAAAATTAATCAAACTCGAGAAATTTTAGACTCTTCCATAAAACATTAGTCGACAACAAGAAAAGAGTAAGGAGAGGATCACCCCTGTGAAATGGTACTTTCCGCGAAAAGGTTTTCGGTGAAATGGGAGACTCCGCGTAAAGGTTTTTCGCGAAATGGTATTCTGCGAAACACTATATTCTGCGTTATGGTCAACCGAGAATTGGTTTTCCGCAAAATGGTATTCGGCGAAATGTTATGCAATCACGGCGAATATTTAAATGCTATCCGCTTTATTTTATCTGGCTAAGCAATTAGGGGAATTTGTTTTCTACTTTACTGTGAGAAAAAATTGAAAATTTGATTCATGATTTATGTACAGCACAGTTTAAATTGTGGCAATACGAAGTTTGTCGGGTCAGCTAGTTATCGATAAGATTAAAAAGCAGCAAATATTTTACCAAATTTAATTTCAAACAATCATTTCATCAGTTCATCAGAATTTTCAAAAAAACCTGCATGGAATTTATTAACTAATTCTTATAGACTTTTTTCTGCTGAATGTATAGAAAAAATAATAAAAAAATGCATTACAAATGCAGAATGCAGAAACAAAGCCTGTTAAAGTTATGTATGAAATATTTGTTGAGTTGAACATGATCTACAATTTTTCGGAATTGAATTTTGCATGAGTTTTTGTATTTACACTGTTATAACGCTGTAACAATATAATTAGCAAACAAACGTTCAGTTTAAGTAACAAAAAATTACAGACCTTTCACTGGCATAAATAGACAAAATAATACAGTACCGTCATCCGGGGCGAGATTGTGCCAAAAAAGCATATATTTTTGTTCTTTAGCTCAGTATACACACAATTTAGGAACTAAGTTGATTTCAAACCTGTCAATACATACTACATTATTCAATTAACAACTACCGTCGAGATGGTTTAGTTACAATGAAGCCTAATTTTACTGGAAGTGCATGAACTTTGGCACAATCTCACCCCTTTTAGGGGGTGACATTGTGCCAAAAACATAAAGTTAGGCTAAAAGCCCAAACAGTGAACATTAGTATGTTTATAAACAATACACATAAATATCAGTATAAAGTAGTTCATATGGGGCCGTCCATGAACTAAGTGGACTATTAAGGGCAGGGGGTCGGCCAAAAACAACGCATCATACAAAAAGTACGAACGAAAATAACCCGAAAAGGTCTCAAATAACTAAAAATGAGTTCGTAGTCAATGGACAGCCGTTATATAGCCAGTAGCGTTTCTAAGGTTAACAAGGGGGAGATATATGAAGGGGTGTATCCTAAGGGGGCATACCTATTTGATCATTTAACAAAAGTAACCATTACTTCGTTCGAGAACCCGCGGCCGCAGAACATGTGGGCTATCCCACCCCCCTTTCCCCCTTCTTAAAACTGACAGTTTATACACGGTATAATATATTCGTCTTATATTAGAGTGTTTATTCAAAGTATCTGAAATTTCCAGAGAAAAAGTAAAAATTAGTTTACATTATTTAGCAGACCTATGATGCTGTTTGCTCCGAAATGGGTGATGCAATCTAATCTGTCAAAATATTGTGCTCAATAGTAAAAAATGTGAGTGTGCTGGTGTATACTGGCGTATTTTTGTTGTGTATGTGAAATCCACAAATTGGATCGATCATTATGGCTTAGCACAATCTCACCCCCGTGAAGCTCGAAAAGTACAAAATTTCGAAAAATATTATTTTTGTAATCAAAACTTATCCAACGCATATTAACCTTTCAATACATTGTAAATGATTAGTTTATATACCTTCAAGATAGCAAGCTGATGCGATTTCTGGTTTGAGTTGGTTTTTGCGGGACATTTTTTACAAGCGTTACTTCCGCGTATTTTTGATCGCGAACTTTGAAACCCTGTTTAGGCTAAATAGATTGCTAATATTATCTGTGTTCCATTCTAAGTTATGAATAAATATGTTATGTTCATCATCATTTTGAATTTAGGTCACCAGTTTCTATAGATATAATAAATTTGCACAAATAAACATTTTTGGTTTTTGGCACAATCTCACCCCGGATGGCGGTGCTAAAGATTTTGCTTCTATGAGGTAATACAATCGAATGAGCATAGGTGACCTTAATTGAGTGCAGCAACCCTGTTTCGAAGAGATTTTTTAAATCGAATAGGTTTTTTTTTGTGTTAAGCGAGTAAAAATTTTTCAAGATAAGCAAAAAACCTTATTGTAGACCAGTGTTATTAAGGGGGCATAGTACTTTTTCAATTAAAAAAAATCGAAATTTTTTTTATTGATTTTCGAAAGATAAACATTTTGACCATATGTGTTTCAAGTCATTTCGATGAATTCCAAAAATTGACAAAGTTACAGCTATTTGTACCGCACATGTCTGGAGCGATTACACAGCGAATAAAAACTTCAACGTTGTTTTTCTCGAAACCAGGTTTTGAAAGTCGGTACCATAAATATCTCAAGAACGGCTGAAGCAATTCTCATGATTCTTTTTTTGTTTCAAAGCTAACAAAATTATCTAGTGTTTGACCCATCCTTTTTTCGATATTACAATTTTTGTATTTTTAAGAAATGTTTAAAGTCAATTTTTTCGGCTAAAAACCTTACTTTTATGTTTGAATGTCCGCCATTTTGTTATGCGCTCGAATTTTAAAAAAAGGATGGGTCAAACACGAGATAATTTAATATTCTTTCATGTCGTTTTGGAATTTTTCAATTCGGATAAGCCCCCCAGCGCCAATCCATGGTACCGCAAATCATGTTTTTTTCGAATGATCATGTTCAAGGAGCCGTAGGGGAGAGGGGAAGAGGTTCACATATGCAAACAAAACTGCAAATATTAGTATAAAGTGCAATGTTTAGCAAGCAATAAACCCGAATCGATTCGCTTTTCGCTTTAGAAAAAAATATTTGAAATAAGGCAAAAAATATGGTGTAAAAAGTACTATGCCCCCTTAATGCCAGAAAACGACTAAAGGGAGTCCCACATCAAATTGCACCACGGAAAAAACGCTGTAGAAAATTACCCATTGGGCATTTTCTCTTGAAAATGTGCGTAGAAGTAGTTGTAAAATACTGGTTTTGCCTCAGCCGCGAGCGTTGCTGAGACTCCCTGAAACAAGCCTCAGGGTCGGCACGCTTATCCTGGGGTTTTCGCGGGAAAGCAAGGAAATACCTGATATAGTCGATGGAAAACTCACGATTTACCTTTTCACAAATTTATTCACACTTTCTGGACTTTTACCTTCTATCTTTGATCTTTGTACCACCCACTTTCTTAATCTATCTAACCTTTTATATTTGTTCGGCGGGGCCCCTCTTCTTCAGCATACACACACAGCCTGCACCACCTTTCGTCCTCTCCGGTTACCACCAATCGCTGCTGCACGTGATCGCCGCTTCCGGCCTGGATGCACGTCGAAACTGTTAACCAGCGGTCCTTGCCGCTTCTTCTGCGTCGGATGAAGGACTCACTCGGGCTTTGCCGATCCGCCAAAGGAGTCTGGCTCAACGGATGATCGTTCTGGGTTTTAAAACAAACACTGCGGGTTTCTGGGAGAAAAACATCGAAGGCGTTAGTTGGCTGGCGAGGACTTTGATTGGCAAAACGGCGTAGGGATGGCATTACCTGTATTCGCTATGTTACACTCACTTCTTTTACAGTACAGCACTTTCAACAATGGTATATAATTTTTGGCTTTGTACTAGGTCACTGCTTTTGACCGTTCGGTTTGAGGTCCTCTTTCAAAATGCTGTTTTTGAAAGTTGAGTGTAACTTAAATAAGCATTTAGTTCCAGGTCATTGCCCTACGCCAACGGTTAATGCCCTCGCCAAGTACATAAGCTGAGCCTTCCGCCAGATTGTTTATATTTGCATCTGACGCGAGTCCTGTCATCCGCGCGGCCCTCATTTTCAATCGTTTCCTCCTAGTGGTGGAATATGATAGGTGACAGGCTGCGTACTTAAGGTTGATTGGCTGATTGTTAGCTATCTGTTGGGTGGTGTTGGGTGGTACTGTGGGAGAAAAACCATCTACTACGACAAACATTTCCAGCTTTTACATTTTACAATAAATAACATTTAAACGAATTATACAATAAATCTCAGAAACCTTCTAAGCGGAGGCTACCAACGCTTACATAGTTTAGAGTGTATTGTTTACAGTGTATTTTTACCGCAATCAGTTTTTCGAAAATTGCAAAAAATGGCGTCACCCGAAAAGCAACGTTGCGAATTTATTTTTCCAAACATCTGGAAAATCTTCAACCCTCTCATCATGGGTAATGAAGCTTACGTCAAGGCGGACTTCCGGCAGCTTTCGCGGCTACTGTACTTGACCGCCCAGCACAAGTTTGGTATTCCGAAGGAAGTAAGGATGCAGAAATTTTCACAATTTGCCCAGAAATACATGGTTTGGCAAGCGATCTGCTCGTGTGGCAAACGGAGTGCGCCGTTCGTGACTACTGAGACTGTAAACGAGCAGATCCACCTCAAAAAGTGTCTACAGAAACGTCTGATTCCTCTGTTGAAGCAACACGAGGGCCTTACGATCTGCTGGGCGCATCTAACTTCGTGCCACTATATTCAAAGGATGTCCTGGAATGGTACGAAGCCAACGGGGTTACTTTCGTACCCTAGGACATAAACTCCCCCCACGCACCGAAACTAAGGTCCATCGATATATACTGGGCTATTTTGAAGCAGGCACAACGAAAGCATCCCAAGGAAGTCAAATTTGAGGAAGACATGAAGAAAAGTGGGTTTTCGTAAAGAAGAAGCTGCAGCCAGACGTTATACAAAATTTTTTGAGTAGAGTTAAGCGTAAGGTGCTAGCATACGGTTATGGTATTGAAGTTGATTGAAATAAATATGCCAAAAGCTTACTAATGGGTTATATTGTCTGAAAGTTTGAAAAGGATCGGTCAATTAGGTAATTTTCTACAGCGTTTCTTCGGTGGTGCAATTTGAGGTTGGACACCCTTTAGCATTATAAAGAAAATAATGTCAGCAGGTTTACCCTGGATGATAGTTTTTATTGATGACAAAAATGACAAAATCGTTATATAACTACAGGTTGATATATCAACCTGAGCCAATCAAATTATTTTTCAGGAAAGTACACTGAAAAGATGCTTAACTTTTGGCTTCACGCGAAAATAATCATTTGGACTAGCGCCAGGAAAAAACCTTCCAAAATAGTGTACCTTATTTTTGTGCACCAAAAATTGGTTTTCCTAATGAGTGACTTGCTCGACCGAATTGCATTGGATCTACAGTTTAAAATCTTCAACCATAGGCGTAATTAATATATGCTGATTTTAGGCAACAAAAAAGCAGAATTCTAGGTGAACCAAACCTGCTCAAAATCACAAAACAAAAAAGCGCAGATATAAAATATTCATATGTCACTTCCTATGTACGAAATAAATAGGGGAGAAAGCGGCTGATTGTAACTAGCTGCAAGACGAGATATTGCGATTATTTTCTTAGTTTATTTTAGTCCACTTTTACCGACTTTACAACGTTACATTCTAACTAATACCCATTATCACACTAATACCTATATTCGTTGGTATTTACATTATTTATTTAGTTAATATTTTCGACAATACATGGTCTACATGAATATTGAAATGATTATAAAAGATGGTTGTTTCCTTCCATCGATCCAATTCCATTGCAAAATTCGAAAACCATTAGAGTGACAAAAGTGGTGAAGAATGGCTTTCTCCATCCAAGACTTTAGGCACAAGCACTTTACTTCGGTATTCTAGTGTATCGAGGTCAAGTAGCCGGCAACGTTTCGAACACCGCGAAAGATCCTCAGAATTACACCACCGTAGATGTCGCAATACAATCCAATTAAGTTTTATTTGCAATTGTTCGATGCGCAAGTTCCATGTTAGTCGCTGAGAACACCATACAGCTACGACTCTAGCAGTGGTCGAATAAGAGCACAATATAATGATTTTGAGGATCCATGAAGTTCCGTCCAGTTTTCAAGATAAATGTAAAGTGACGAATTGCTTTCGAAATAACACGGTGTGAGTCCAGTGCGCAGTTAGTATTAATTAAAATACCAAACAACAGTGAGAAAAACAGATAGCCCATATTGCTACCTTGCGGAACCCCAGAGGTGTTCGTAAACTGCGATGAAATACGCTAACCAAGCTTCACACGCGGACCCTACCGCGCAGGTACGAGCTTAGCCATTGTGTTAAATGTTGAGATGCAACGAGTTGGGAAAGTTTTCGCAATAGTATTGCATGGGCAATTCGATTAAAAGCAGCTTCAAAATCCGTGTAAACTACATCAACCTGCTCCTTATTCCCAAATTGCAGAAAACAGGTGGCAGTAGATATATAATTCATTGTGCGGGGCAAAAACTCACGACTATCTCAAATAATTTTGATGCAGCAGAAGGGCTGGTGATTCTGTTATAATTACTTACGTTTTGACAGTGGCCATTTTTGAATACCGGGAACATAAACGATTGATTCCAAATATTCGGAAATTTACCTTGTTGGAATAACTTCAATGGTCAATGGCTTGACACAATGATTCAATGCCATAGCAGAAAATAACGTTTCAGTTGTTTGTAGTGGTAACAATTCGATAGTAACACCAAAGTAACATAGCTCGAATATAATAAATTCTTGCTCAGTTATGACAGCGCCAGCTCCGCTTGTCAAGATTTGCAGACACCATTCTTTGCAAATAACAATTACAAAATGCACCCAACTAGGTTTTTACAACTTTTCTTTTTCGCATATTTTTAAGATTTTTACAGAAATGATCATCATTCTTTTATTTTGCTAAGGTAACAAAATAATTTTGTTCTGTGTAGGTATTGAAAATATTTTCCTAAAAGTACAGCAGTCCCCCGAATAAAGCGGTTTCTTAGTTGTCCATTAGTCAATAAAGTTGATTTTGGTACATTGTTAGTATGTGGTATAACCTAGTCAACTACCAAAAATCATCTTTATCGGTTAAGGCGGAACCGAAAGTGGCTAACGTTATTGTGTTAGTGCGACAAACACTGTACTGTACATCTCATGTGTTCGTTAAAAACCTAAACGTTTATTTGAATATTGCATTAGTATTGGTAATACATGTCAAATAGCGGAGCTTGCAAACATAAACAGCTGATCCGCAGCCAACCGCACTGACTACAAACATCCCGAAAAAGGGTTTGTTTTCTTTATCAAGGCATTCCGATTCAATCAAAATTAACAGCAGCAACTGAATAATGCGTAGGATCACTACACGGAGAATAAAAATGTAGTTTCAACCATATTTATGGTTGTTTTACGCACAAACAAAAATTTCGTTTTGTTTCAAACTAAAATATATGATTGAAATGAAAATATTTATTGTCATATCAATCTTAACTTCAAATTTGAAAATACTTTACTTTCAATTCAAAACTGTTATTTTCTTGATTCAAACAGAATCTCGTTTTGAAACAACAATATTTTCAGGTTGTTATAAAAATATTTTATTGAGGCTTAAAGCAACAATCATTTTGTTTGAAACAAACTGGAGCTTTTTCGCTCCGTGTAGGATGTTCAATTAATCCGCTTGCATCGGATTGAGTTTTTGATTCCTGCTTTTGCGTTTTGTTTGTTTACTTCACTCTAAGCTCATTGATGCGGCGAAAGTTGAAAAAAGGAAAAAAAAGGAAAGTTGAAAGCTCTTTAAAAGCTCATTGATGTGACGAAAGTTTGATACTGTGTTGCTGCTTTTTCGGAAATCGCTAGTTCAACGAAATATGGGCGCAACCAAATATCTATCAACTAATTCCAAATTATACATTGGTCGCTTTTATGAACACGTAATGATCGATATGATCAGTAAAATTTATTTTCCATTAGCAATTATATTTTGCTGAGCGACTATTGATACATAGCAGATCGATAAATTGAATTACAAGTTTTAGGAAATTATAACAGCGCTGGAAGCACTGATTACGTGGCGAAAGCGTGCTCTGCCAATACAGATGCATTTTTAAGGCGCAAAACAATACATGCTTCGAATGGTAGCCATTTACCCAGCCATCTTTGAGCCACTTTCGGTTTCCCCTTAATGGACAGCTGAGACATCGCGATGGGCGTACATCACCACCCGTCGCCTTATTCGGGGTATTCCTGTATATAACATTCTGGACTAAAACATTGTGATGTGATTAATTTGCACGGATCGAAAACAAAGTTGCTCTTCAACCTGCAGCAGGTCTCCCCTATTATTATGAGCTATCGAAGAACGACATTCACACAATCATTTGCATGGAAAAACATTTGCGTAAACTAGACACCGGAATCGCTAAAATATCAATCTACTTCGTTCTAAAGTTTACATGCTAATTCCACCTAGCAATCGTTATATAAAACAGCTTAGCTTTATTCTAAGTATATTTAGGGTCTTAGCACTAACTAACCTGGCAACCATCCAGTACATCAAGAAAAGAATTCAAAGTTGTATCTAAAGAGAAGGCCAATGCTCAACATGGAGAATGTAGTATCAAGGCACTGGTATGAACCTGTCTGTCGATTTATTTACCGGCGCCTGCATGAAATTCGTAACAAATATTTTGCATTTATCAGCAACAGTCTTTTCAGGTGTGAATACATACACCGTACCTAATATAAGCCTTCTCGCTTTCTCCAACCGCGGAGCTTAGTTAGTAATCGTGTGAAGTGCTTACAACTAGAACAGTAAACAAAAACAGAAACCTGTTGAGTCAAGGTCGCCGCTGCAGTGCGATTCGAGCAAAACATAGTTTAATTGCGAATCGGACGCAGATATAAGGCCCACAGCCGACGACCGGCTGTTCGAAGTGGAACGCTCGCGCGCGATGTTCGCAGCTGCCAGCGGTAGCTAGTCGTAGTTCATGTTGAAGCCTTGTGCAGAAAAGTTTTATGAGCGGCCTTTGCCGTGAAAGTGGCACTCACGGCGGGGATTGTAGCTCTCAGACATACACACATACATACTTCTTACGCCAATTAAGACGGTTTTATTGAAACCACGCCGTGAAGATCAAGGTCGTTACAAGCGTAATTTGAAATAAGCCGATGCGCACGTTTACGTTTCCGTCCGTTGCATATTAGAAGCATCGAACTAGTGTGTGCAAGTTATTCTTCTTCACTGTATTTATACTAATCATATTTATATTGTTTTTAAAGTGCGCTCTTGTGTCATATATAAAACAACCTAAACTGTAGTTATCAATATGTTTACACAAGACAATCTACTTCTATGTTTTGTTTGTTTTATTCCACCAAACAGTTCATTAGACAAAACAATTATCTTAAAATAAGATTCACCCTGTAGTTGTGAGTGTTTTCGGAAGACACTACAAACCTTGGTCCCGAGTTCAGAAAGTTGAGTTAGTATCTAGTGATGAGTATCAACAAAGCGAATGTGTGTGAGAACGTGCTCATATCAATACAATACAATAAAAGGCATGCTATAGTACCTTCGACAACTTCCTGCATTATTATTTTGTTTACAAAATTTAATCGTTTAACACTGTGAAACGGATGAGCGAGCCAAGTGAAGTTTAGCGGCTTTAAGTTTTCTTGGTTTTATATAGAGTATGTAAAAATACCTACAGTTTTTTTAGATAAACGTACTGCACGTAATTATCTATCTCTTTGAATTAACACAAAATGAAATTTTATATCATACTATTTAAAAAAATATCTTCGTATTTTTCGTTATTGAGGAACACAATTATTCAGCTGCAAACTAATCTAAAACAAGCATGCACAAGCACTAGCACAAGCACTACACTTATACCGAATGTAAGATCATAATGAAAGTTCTAGTCCAAACTTTATTTTTATGCTATAGA
Source organism: Sabethes cyaneus (assembly GCF_943734655.1). NCBI lineage: Eukaryota > Metazoa > Arthropoda > Insecta > Diptera > Culicidae > Sabethes > Sabethes cyaneus. The sequence goes on along the minus strand of NC_071355.1, from coordinate 148,852,305 downwards.
TTAGCGAAAACCAACAAACAAATTTGCTCGGGAGAGATTCGGAGTTGAACAACAAAGATGACTAAGCCATTATTTTTTAGCTCAGCATCGTCATATTGGTACTACTGCTAAGCTGCATGTGATTAGATAACACTGTCAGAGGTATTGCTTTCAACTATCGCCGTATGCATTCTTGTAGCTTAGTTTTTTAAGATTCAAATCTTTCATCATCATGGAAAATGCGATTGGTGCGCAATGACGACAAATGTATTCTACCGCTAAATTGCACAATAAGCCGTTCATATATTAACTTAAATTCATTCAGTAGTATAGAAGCTATAAAATTATAACTGGAAATCGCAATCTCATTTTGCCGCAGCATTCTCATTCGCATTTCCACTGATTAACCCCTAGTATAGTAAACAAAGACGTAATCCTACGTCAACAATATTATCTCGAGTCTTCACTAGAATGACGTCGGTTGATGACCTCCGTGCTCTCTAAGAACCTCCAGCTTAGCTTCTTCTGATGAATGCACATTAGGTCAATGTTTTTGCCTTTCCCATTGAGGAAAGCGTACAATTTCACTACAAAAGTAAGCGGGTGAGCAAAAAAATAATTTGCAGAATATCAATTGTCTGTGGGCTCTACAGCCTGACAAACTCGAAAAATGAGTGTACGAGTTAAGTTAGCGCTTCTAGAACGAAACAGAAATGAAAATTCGAGCAATGGAATTTCCGAAAATCGGACTAAAAATTTTTTCTTTCATTTTTGTTTTTATTTTCGTAGATTTTTGCATAGAAAATAATTACGTATACTCGGACGAACGTGTCCGAGTATGACCAATGTAAACCTGGACACAATATGTGACAACAAATGAACTATTTCAAACTAGTTTTGCAATTTCGAGTACCGACTTAGAGATGTCACATGTTGTATTTTAGTTAAATTCAGAAACTGATCCCCGTAGAGGAATCTGGAACATTCACGGACATGTTTAGATGAGGCCAATGGCGTCTTGAACACTTTATACGACTTCCAATAGTCTAGATTTGCAAATCCGTGTATTTATAGGTGTCACATGATGGGTTTGTTGTGATTCAAGGTTCTTCTATGTTCAGTTCCATATATTTCGGAACTTGTTCCCACTGTAACTTCGGAATCATACATCCGATCCAAATTCTCCTCAATAGTGTTCTTCTAGGCCATAAAATCTTCCGTTTGGTAGTTGCTACAGGCGAATCGGTCCAAGCATTCCCCAAAAACAGATGCTTATTGATATATTTTTACTACTGTGACTGTTATGCGTTTATTTGTAACATGGGACTGACATAGTTTGATATTTTTTTCAACATCTTGGGAACAAACATAACTTTTTTGTTTAAAATATTGAAAGAACAGTTAATTTAAAGATGATTCCCAGGTTTATCTCAAAAGTGGGGAAAAGTCAGATGGGACTGTTATGCATTTATGGGCAGAATACTATTTCCAAACGTTTTGGTGTTCTTTACCAGGCGAGATAAGCCATTTTTCGTCTACTCGGCATAAATAGAAATATCGCTATAAGAAATATGATTTTACCAACTGCGACATCTAACGGGGCAGTTCCGAATTTAACCGATCATTGTCAAATTCGTCTTGTCTAGACACACAACTTTGTCAAAAACAGCAACTTTCTATCTTATCATGGTCATGAGATATCATCATCATAATCTAAATTGACCACGTACGCCACCTAGTGAGACAGTTTAGAACTTTGTTATACATTATTAAATGCGTTTTGTTCGAATAAACAACTTTGTAGAATACAGTAACATTCTATCTCGTCTCAACTGTGAGATATTCAAAAAATAATCAATATGCTCGTTATAAGCGCCAACTATCGTATCAGTTCCGAATTTTGTTGTCAGCAGTCGGATGTATCTCGTCTATAGATAAACAACTTTGCCAAAGACAGCAACCTTCTATCTCTTCACAGTCCCGAGATGTTAAAGATTTTAGTACCGAGGTTCTAGAATTATTTGATTTCCCTGGGCATGGCATAACCTTCAGGATTGCTTAACTGCAACCAGGTCCCAGGGCTGTTCTGTATCTTACACAAATGAAAGATGCACACTAGTGATGCCAAATGTGGTGAAGCCTATCAAAAGTATTTTTGAATCAATTTGATAGAACGTTCAAAATAGTAGCAAGACGTTTGAAGATTCGATTTACGAATCTTAATCTATATACAAAATTTCTATTGATTCAGGGCTTTTGGAAAGATTAATCACAAAGATATTACCTTTGACTTCGCTTGCCCGAACCGCGAATTTTAATCTATCCAGGGTAGTTGCCCAAGGGGTTTTCGTCTTTTTTTCTTTCAGTTAATTTTTTTGTTCGGGGAGCGCCCTTCAGTGGCCCAAACTCGAAAGGATAAAAACTTTATAAAATATTTGTAATGGCCTAAATGCCTAAGAGAATAAAAATAATAGTTTGTGCCTATATTCTTTCCAACTTTTAACTCGACTTCGATGGTAAGGGTTGAACCTACAGGGGTTAGACAAAATGATCGGGACAGGCAAAATTCAATTACAGAAATTTTTTTTTGTTATAGTCACTTTAACAGCTTATGTCATTCGTGACTTCTGCGGAGTTGGGATTTGAACCCGGGTCCTCGGTGTGAGAGGCGTGAATACTAACCACTACGCCGGGACTGACGACGAAAGATTTGAATTTCATTATAAGATATATGTTTTTTGACGCACTTCCGTATTCATGGTCATGGACGAATCCCTTGCCGCATGAACAGATCCCTTGCCATATAATGAATGTTGTCGCGAAGTTATCCGCGAAAACAAACTTAAATCTGCTAGGAACCCTGCCTTGATTCCGGGGATTTGGTTGAAATCTGCTTTCGATTTAAGTTTCGCGTTCCATCAACACCTGGTCCTACAACTTATGTTCCCGAATTTTTAGGTTGTTTGCTTGATCCGGAAGTTAACGAGATCCGAGTCAACCGCAGTTGATGATCAAGGGTTCCACTCCGATGCAACGCTTGGATTGCAGTTTGCGGGCAGTCGTATGAGTTTCACCAGCTCCCGAATAGACGTTGATGGATTGTGGATGTGACTGTGCACAATTATTTTCTTTTGGTCTTCTTCATAATAAATATCTCGGATCAACGTTAAAGTTTAAAGCTACGAAGAAATAAATCGATGGCTCTTCACCGAGGATACCACAATGCCTCGCTACGGCTTTACCCGGAAGTTGTACATTGAGGTTCTTACGTAGTACGAAGGATCCATCCTCTTGGACGACGAAATGTGAAGATGGATTATGGGCAGCTTCCTGGAAAAAAGTTATATAAATCCATTGGTCGAGGTGATGTCCCTAGCAAGTTCAAATTTGATTCGAATTTGCCAGCTTATGATCTGGTAGCTGCGGACTAAAAACTTAGGTTTTCATGACGAACAAGAATGTGAATTCCAAAATGTACAAGCAGGAAGGCCTGAAAAAACCAATTATTCGGTACCTTAAAGATCACTGCATTAAAGCTTGCTTGATTTGGCAAGCTGCCACTTCCGCGTAGAAATACTACAGTGGTGTCAAGACAACGGATTGGATTTTTTCGAAAAGCACATCAATCCAGCCAACTACCCCAATTTCACCCAGAAATATTGGGCATGTGTCAACAGAAGTTGAAAAAGAGTGGAAAGGTGACTCGGGATGCTACAAAGATGAAGAGATGATGCAATAAAATGGCCGCTCAGGTTAGCCATCAAAGCCTCCAAGAGTGGTACTCAAATTATCGAAAAGTTCGAGATTTCATCAAAACCAAATCGGAATAAATTTTTCGTCATTTCTCCTTTAAAGTGCAATAAATTACCTTCGTTTTGTGTACTTAATATTTAATTTATTTGATTATTATGGTTCCGAAATGGATGTGTTTTTCTGCGTCCAGATATGAAGTGTCTCAAGCTTTATCTAAGAAAGACCTAAATTCACCATTATGTAGATGTAAATTCTATTTGTCATTACCTCGTTTTTAAATTTATGCACATATTTATGGCGCCTTATCTCATTGTGGAAAATGGAAACAACCATTCAAATAAAAATACCATGAATTCAAACATTCCAATTTTTTTATGTCCATTTCGCTTGCCCGCTTGAATCTAAATGTAACATGAGTATCGAGAACCATCTACAGGGTGGCCACTCAGTCGGGAAAATCGGGAAAACCGGGAAAAAGTCGGGAATCACTAACAGTCGGGAAAAAACCGGGAAAAGGCCGGGAATTTCACAAATAAACCGGGAAATACTCGCCTGAGAAGTTTTTTTCAATAGCTGCATTTTTTCAATCAAAATCTTCAGGGCGCCTTTCAGGTTTTTCTCATCTCACTTCAGTTTGACTTCAGTCCAGTTCTTTCGTGACTTCTACGGGATTGTGATTTGAACCCGAACCCTCCTCCACTATCCCCTTGGTTCGATTAACAGCGCCCAATGACCGAAGTGCGTTAGTTCGGCTGGTTAATACTTACTTAGTTTACTCACGAGTTAGATCTACACCAAACTAGCAAATGGTACCTTCACTAGTCGTTCACCGAGCGGAAAACAAAATATTCTAAAATCTTATGGAGACTTGTGAGGTATTATTAGGGGCAAGTCACCCAGTACCGGACACTTGAGGATTTTGACATATATAAAATCAACACTTTGCATAACTTCAGTTTTTTTTCACGGGAAGAGTAATATAGAAAACTATTTTGCAAATAAAAATAGAATACACATACTTGAATCACTAATGAACCATTTTAGAAGCCAAATGAGAAATTGATGAAAATCATTACTTAAAATTTGTGGCTCCCAGTACCAGACACTTAACAGAAATCATAAAATAAACCAATTAAGGACTTATATTTCTGAAAAAAAAACATGTCAAAATGTTTAAAATCTCTTATTGCTTGCATAGTTGTTGACTAAAAATTACCTTGAATAAAAATCAACAGTTTTTTATGCTCTATATCGATGCTCTTCTGTTTTCTATGAGAAATTGATCATCAACAGGTTTCCTTATTTTCTCATATTTAAGATAACCGGTTCGGGATAACTAATGTTTTCTTTCTTCTCATTCTTCTTTTTTTTGCAAAATATTGATCAAGATTTTCAAGAATCTTCAAGAATTTGACTCAACCAAGTAAAGCATTTTGCTGTTCGGTATTGGGGGATGGCACGGTTTCCGGCAATGGGTGACGGAAATCGCTGAGTACAATCTGCATTTTTTAAGGAATTAAATATCTTTGTGGAAAAATGAACTATGGAGCTCGGAAAATATTTAATGAAGATATTTTATGGATGAAAAACGAAATTTTGTTTGACCGAATATTGCTGTAATGCTGATCTGAAAATTAGCCGAAACAAAACAATTTCATTGGCGGTAGATAAAAACAAACAAATCTCTGTGTTCATGGATGATTCTGAAATATAAAATCACATATGCTAATTTTTTGTCTTTTTGTTGATGTTATCATATTAGCTACTAAGGTGTACCATTTAAACTATGAAAGTCAAAAGTGTCAGGCGCTGGGGGCCTAATATAATATAAATATAATCCCCCTATATCACTCAAACTCTTTTCTAAATTTATGCTCAAGATTTCAAACATCTAGTTATTGCAATTTTGATTCAAGAATTATTTCAGACAGTAAAAGTGGTAAATGTTATGGTTTGAACATTCTTTTTACAATCTTTAGATAAAATATAATCCTTAAAGCATGAGTTTCTAATACGCATTTTGTTAAGATTCCATCTGTTTGGCATGATGCATCTCGGCATTTGAAACGTGCAATAACAAGGGAAAAACATATGCAAATATTGGATAATGCGAGAAGCAAACTGACAGTGATATAAAATTGTGCTTTAGACTCCTAATTAAATTAATCCTATTGAGGGAACAATCTAGTTCTATTCTGTCCCACGTTAAGTTGGATTGTTGCAATTACCGCGCAATCACACTGTTGAACGCCGCCTACAAGGTACTCTCCCAACTTTTATGTCGTCGACTATCACCATTTGCAAAGGAGTTCGTGGGGCAATATCAAGCGGGATTCATGGGTGCCCGTGCCACCACGGACCAGATTTTCGCGCTTCGGCAAGTGTTGCAGAAATGTCGCGAATACAACGTGCCCACGCATCATTTATTCATCGACTTCAAATCGGCGTACGACACGATCGATCGAGATCAGCTATGGCAGATTATGCACTACTACGGATTTCCGGATAAACTAACGCGATTGGTCAAGGCGACGATGGATCGAGTAATGTGTGTTGTTCGAGTATCAGGGGCCCTTTGGATCTCGAAGAGGGTTACGGCAAGGTGATGGGCTTTCATGTTTGCTGTTTAACATCGCTTTGGAGGGTGTGATAAGAAGAGCGGGTATAGACACGAGTGGCACGATATTCACGAAGTCCGTCCAGCTTCTTGGTTTCGCTGACGACGTTGACATCATTACACGTACCTTTGAGAGGATGGCGGAAACGTACATCGGACTGAAAGCTGAAGCCAAACGGATAGGACTTGTCATTAATGTATCGAAAACAAAATACATGAAAGGAAGAGGTTCTAAAGAAGTGAATGCTGACCTCCCTCCCCGAATTCATTTAGACGGTGATGAAATCGAGGTGGTAGAAGAGTTCGTGTATCTGGGCTCACTGGTTACCGCAGACAACGACACCAGCAGAGAAATACAAAGACGCATTATGGCAGGAAATCGTGCCTACTTTGGACTCCGTAGGACGCTGCGATCGAACAAAATTCGCCACAGCACGAAGTTAACAATCTACAAGACGCTGATTAGACCGGTAGTCCTTTACGGCCATGAGACATGGACTATGCTCGTGGAGGACCAACGCGCCCTTAGTGTTTTCGAACGGAAGGTGTTGCGCACCATCTACGGCGGAGTGCAGATGGAAGACGGAACGTGGAGGAGGCGAATGAACCATGAATTGCATCAGCTGCTTAGGGAACCACCCATCGCTGCCACTGCAAAAATCGGTCGCCTGCGATGGGCTGGGCATGTCGTGAGGATGTCGGACGACTGCCCGGTTAAAAAAGTTCTCAATAACGATCCGACTGGAACGAGACGGCGGGGCGCGCAGCGAGCAAGATGGATCGATCAAGTGGAAGGCGACCTGCGGACCCTACGTAGACTACGTGGCTGGCGAATTGCGGCCATGGACCGAGTAGAATGGAGACGACTTCTTCGTACAGCAGAGGAAACCACGGCCTGGAGCTGATTAACCGAACTGTCCCACGTTATAAACATTTGACGATTTGTTATAAATCATTTGGACTTAAATTGGAGTTAATAAGTCGTATGAATAAAACAGTTTGCTTTGCTTTTCCCGTGTAAATCTTATGGGTCTAACTCTTTTATTCATACGGCCTAATGGTACGTGTCCCATCCCGGTGTGGGATGGAACCTGGACAAGCCAGTAATTAAGCTTCTGACGGGTAACATAGAAAAAACAATGTGATCAAGCTAATGAATATTTTTTCATGAAATTCACTCAAAATTTGATTTTCATGCAAACATTTTCAACCAGAGCAGTGCCAGAAAACGAATAGTCTAATTTCTCTTTTTAATTTTTCGTTTCTAACGCTCAACCCAGATATTTTTTTAATTCAGATATATTACAAAAGTGAAATAAATCATTTAAATCACTCATAGAAAAATAAATAAGGTCAATCATTTTGCTCTAGATGACTTTTTTCTTCAAAAGTAAGAAAGGGAAAATCCGCGGAATTTTTTTTTCTCAATTTACCTGAATTCTCGTCAACATATCAATTTCAAAACAAATTTCGTATGTGGCTCATGATATTACACGTCACAATTTTGGTCAAAAATTTAGGTTTTCTTGCCACAGGAACTGATCCCTAGCCAAATCATACATTTTTTACGAACTTATCCGCTAAAACAAACTTGCATCCGTTAAGAATCATCCCGCGAGTAGGAGCTTTGAAGAACTTGACTCCCGATAATTGGTTGTAATCGACTTTCGCATAAGTTTCACATCCATGATCCATCGCGCTTCGTCAGCACCTAGTCGTACAACTTACATGCCCGAATTCTGACCATTTGCTCGGTACCACCTGTAACCTTCCAAATTCGCCGTACAGTGTAGCAGCCATCTTCAGTTTTTTCTCCAAATCAATCTGAGATATTGGGATTAGCCTTAACTTTCCGAATGATCTTTACCCGCAGTTGACGATCAAGGGTTTCACTCCGATGCTTGGTTTGCACTTTGCGGGCAGTCGTGAGAATTTTCTAACATATTTTATTCAAAAGTTTTTGATAACTTACGCCACTTTGGGATAATCCAGCAGTTTTGCCTGTTCCTGAGTTGACGCCGATGGATTTTGGGGTTGACTGTGTCAATCATTTTTATTCTCTCCTCGTGCTTGATAACTATTTCGGAACCACATTAGATTTAGACTACAACAAATATAAATCAAGCAGAACTATTTACAAGCAACATAACGCAGTCAAAAACTTGCATATCCGACTGAGAGCACCGCTATCGCCAAAATGAATTGCCCCACGATCTAAGCTTACTTTATTTAAATTGAAAAATTATCTTTATCAAGACCTCAAAACGGTTTCTCAATCGGTCAAACAATTTTAAAATAATCCGACCAGTTGAAAAAATTTTCGGTCGGAAAAATCATACATAAACCGGGAAAAAGTCGGGAAAAAACCGGGAATTTGAAATTTGAAATTGAGTGGCCACCCTGCATCTAACATAGTGTGAAATTAGCGATTATTTCACGACTTGTCACGCGCCGCTGATCGCTGTGTTTAATTTAACGCTTAATTACAAGCTATTATTTGATAACTACGAAACTGCGATCGAAATATACCTAAAATATAACAATGTCAAACATCCTATCCAAACACCATTATGTACTAAGTAAAATCAACAAATATGAAACACTGGTTGCTATCAAAAACGTTCAACCTGCGTAACAGTACGAGGTGCACGTACAAAATAAAACATTTGTAAGCAGAGATTACAAGCGAATCATGATTAGCGAGAAGTTTATTTATTCGTTATCTTTCGATGCAAACGCATTCCGTGTCCATCACAAATATACAAATTTTATCTGTGAACAGAAACGTTCAAATCCATGAACGAAGGTCAACGAATTCTCTTCCTACACGAAAAAAAACCTGATTGCACATATGATATCTTATCAGCCAGCGCCACACTCTGAATTTTCCGCTATGCCAAATCAATCATTTACCTTGCAGTGCCGGTCGTGGTGGGATTTGCCACATTAGGGTCTACCGACAATGCCAATATAAGTTCATCGTGGATTTTTTTCCTCTTTTCAGGACTGAAACCAAATAAATACCAGTTGATACCGGTCAAGACCCGACCCTGAACGCAAAGTGCATTCAGTGTGCAGTGATAATCTGCTTGCTGCAGCAGCAAACCCGCCATGGCTGAAGCCCATTCGGCTGTTGCGTTCTCGTTTTCCATCACTCACGAAGGATGGCACCTGAACTACGATCGGGAAGTGTTGAACCTTGTCTGGCAGTCTGGTGTTAGATCGTGGAAAAAACGATTGGCACGATTCCGGGTAAGTGATAAAACTACTATTTTCTGCATTTTTTAAAATGAGATTAACTGGTCCAATTTTGTATCGAATATTTTTAAACACGATTAATAGGATCTAACAAAATTATAACCGGCTATATTATTTTGTAACCAACTTTGCTAATGACTATTGCTAGAATCCATGTTTTTCAATGAACATATATATTTTAGAAAGTAAACCGTAATATTTTAGTAGTCAAGCTTGTTCACCTTATTTCTGGCTTACCACCTTCTGTTATTACCACACCGAAACTATCGTGTCAAGGCAATTGAGTCAAAATTCATCCGCCCGTCATCTCAACGTCGTTTTTTACCTATTTTAGCAACAGCCAATTCGCCTGATTAACTCGTACGCTGTCTTGAAATCCACAAATACATAGATGATCAATCTGAAATCAGATGCCTGTTCCAGGGCAGGTCACACATTTCAACACCAGCATCCTTACCATTTTTTTGCTAAGCAAAGTAAAAATCCTAACTATGAAGGAGATTTATATAAGACGTGATGTGACTCTAAAAGGTTAATTTGGTTGATTAGAATCCTCAACTCTCTTTATCCGACGTCAAAAAAGGACTACCTGCGATCACACTTTAGGGTCTACCTCTGACCATTCTATAATTCTGATAGAAACCCCTTTTTTGATATTCACCTAGTGATTCACCATAACAGAGATAACCGGGACCAAATCGCCTAGACCTCTAACGTTGAGTAACAATGAGGCGTACTGTTAGGGTCTTGATTTTGGTTACAGACAAGGGTCTTATATAGTAGAAGAAAGGTAAAGTTACATAAAAATAGATAAGAGATAAATAGCTAATACTACGGAGTCACCCCTAAAACATTAATTATTATGCGCGAAAATTTGAAACGTGTTAAAGGCGTAAAAGTTTCATGAAATTCATGAGATCAAGAGAGATTCAAGTTTATGAAATCAAAACAAATGTAATACGCATCGTTACAGTATGCAAGGCAATAAACGCTAATAAATGTGCCTTCAAACGATAACGATGTGCCGGCCCCCGATCTCGAAGAGATCAGGCGAGAAACCGGTCAGCTAAAGAATAATAAAGCCTCCGGAAAGGACCAACTCCCGGCAGAACTCTACAAAAATGACTTAGAACCACTAGCAATGGCACTTCACTGAATAATATCATGGATTTGGGAGGAGAAGACCAATCGCAAGAGAATCCATAGGTTGTCCATCCGGACAACCTGACGCGCCTGATCAAAGCTACCCTGGGGCGAGTGATATGCTACGTCCGTATTTCGGGGGCACTTTCTAGCCCCTCGCGCAGTGGATTGCGTCAAGGAAATGGACTGTCCTGTATGTTATTCAACATCGCTATTGAAGGTGAGATCCGGCGAGCGGGCATCGAAGCGAGAGGAGCAATCTTCAGCAAGACTAGCCAATTACTAGCCTTCGCAGACGACCTCGACATCATTACTAGAAACCTTGGGAAGGCGGAGGCAATCTACACCAGACTACGAATGAAGGCTAGGAGGATTGCGTTACAAATCAATGGCGAAAACCAAACATGAATGGTAGGAAGAGACTCCAGACAAAACAACATGTGCCTCCCAGGGACATTGACTATTGACGGTGATGAACTGGAATCGATGTCGTGAGTTCCATCCACCATCCACAATAATACGAGTAAGAAGATTCAACGACGTATTCAAACTGGAAGTTGAGTTTACTTTTCCTTCCGCAAGACTCTTCGATCAAGGAGTAAACGCCGCCGCACAATACTGACGCTGTACAAATCACCAATCACACCGGTAATCCTCTACGGACTTGAAACTGTAACTTTGCTTACGGGAGACATACGTGTACTTGTCGTATTTGAGCGAAGAGTGTTGCAGATTATTTTTGGCGGATAGCGAAGAGTGGCGTAGGCGTATGAATTACGAGTTTACGAGTTGCAGGTACTACTATACTTGGAAAAATTCCCATCTGACGAAATTTGGGACGGTGCGCCGACCATGTCGCAAGGATGCCATACGATAGTCAGTGAAACCCGTTTTCTTCGAAAACCCCATCAGCACCAGGAATAGAGGGCCCAATGTGGCAGATGGCTCGATAAGGTTGAAGCCGAGTTGGGTGTGTCGAGACGATTAACGGATTGGCGACGAGTAGCCCAGGACCGAGTACAGTGGCATATGGCAAGAGCCACCCAGCTTAAAATTAGTCTACTATGACATTTTATTAAATTAGGAATAAAATTTATTTCACTGAACAAAACACGATAAGTTGTACAATAGAAATGTTTGTTTTGTATTAATGTGACGCGCAACATGAAGTAATACTTTGACACATCGTTGTTTTCTAGTTTTAACGATTTCTATCTTAATTGATTGCAAATTAAATTTCATAAAATTCTTGGATCCGTCAACTTAAATTCGCAAGGTAATTTTAAGAAATCCGTATATGTTAGTAGCCACGGTGCAACACTTATTATAAATTTTACCATACAATAGACCATAACATCTCATTTGATCAGGGTTATTTCTAGGTTACAAAAGTTATATTTTTCATACCTTTCATTTCTCGTAGACCGGAATCCGCAACGGAGTATACCCAGCACATCTGCAGAGCCTGTGGCTAGTGATAGCCGTTGCAATAGCACTTCACTTCACACAACGCCAGGTTCCGTTCAACTTAGTCAGTAAATTCTTGTCGGTTTTACCAGGGTATGATCAACTCTACCAACACAAACGAATTCGTCGATATTTCAAACAAATTTTGCTCTTTCAGTGATACGGTAAACTATCAGGTTGCGGCATGTGGGCTAGCCGGACTATTTTTCTGGCTATGTATATGTTATACAATGCGGTACTCATTGAAGCTGTTACTCATGTACAAAGGGTGGATGTACGAAAAACGGGCACCGGGTAGTAAGGTTTCCCTGCCGGTATGGTTTTCGCCACTACTATTTGCAGCATAAGCTTATTATTGATGATAACTGTTTTCTATTCATAGACGAGAGTGTGGGCATTGATTGTCAAAGTATTAGCAACCTGGAACAAACCGGGTCTATATAGCTTCCAAGGTTCTCTTCCACGTCTCCCATTACCGAGTGTGGAAGATACAATGAAAAGGGTAGGCCTGTCAACAGCGTTTTTGAACTTCTAATCAAAATTAACGATCATTATTCATTTATAGTACTTGCGCTCGGTGCGTCCCTTGCTGGATGACAATAATTACACGCGCATGGAAAGACTTGCCAAGGAATTTCAAAGCGGCATTGCCACGAAACTACAGCGCTATTTGCTGCTAAAGAGTTGGTGGTCAACCAATTACGTATCGGATTGGTGGGAAGAGTACGTGTATCTGCGCAGCCGTGGTGCTTTGATGGTGAACAGTAATTTTTATGGTATGGATGCAATTTTCACGCAACCTACCACTGTTAGAAGTGCCCGTGCAGCCAGTGTAATCAATATGCTGCTTCAGTTCCGTAGGATCGTCGAACGGCAAGAGCTGGAGCCTATCCTAGTACAGGGTCTGGTACCACTCTGTTCATGGCAGTATGAGCGTATTTTCAACACGGTGCGTATACCAGGAGTCGAAACCGACAAAATCGTGCACTACCAGGACTCTAATCACATAGTTGTGCTGTACCGAGGATGCTACTATAAAGTTGTCATTTACCATAATGGTCGTATTCTGCGTCCATGTGAGATTCAGATCCAGATTGAGGAAATATTACACAGCAGCGACAAGCCACAGCCTGGTGAGGAATTGCTTGCATCACTAACTGCCGGCGATCGCACCAAGTGGGCCAAAATTCGTGAATCAGTATTTGCAAAGGGGGTTAATAAAACCTCTTTGCATTTAATTGAGAGTTCGGCGTTTCTACTATCACTGGATGAAACTCCGTTCGAGTTCGACATGGCCCATCCAGAGAAGCTCGATCAGTTTGGAAGGAATCTATTGCACGGAAACGGCCACGATCGGTGGTTTGATAAAAGTTTCACCGTTTGCATTGGAAGCAATGCTAGGGTATGCATGCATAAGAGAATAGAATGATATTTATTTAGTAATTTAATTTTTCTATTTGCAGGTTGGATTTAATGCTGAACATACCTGGTTAGTCTTTTTTTATTTTGTTATTAGTTGGTTTCCTATTTACTATATAGCATTCTGGCTGCTCAGTGGAGTAATTTAGTTTCAAAGTTTTCATGAAACTTTCAAAAACCATTTCCGTTCACATTCTTCCTTAATATTTCATTTGTATCTTTCATTTTCTTGTAATTCCAAAAATTATCCTGAGAAAATTTAAGCACTCAAGTTGCAGTTGCAGTTACCAGACTTCTACATCTTGTATATATGCCATTCGAGTATCGTACGATGAACAGTATTAGAAACACGTATGCAGCATAGCTACAACAGTGTTCTTTTAGAATGGTTTACATTTCACTTCAATAATGTATTTCTCATTTGTGTTTGTTTCTCGATCGAATTCGACGTCTCCATAATCTATCGCCGCCATTTGGTATTGTATTGTCTCATAAACCTACCCCAACTCGAAATACACCACACCAAAACAATTCTCTCAGGGCGGATGCAGCAGTGATGTCACACATCTGGGAAATGTTGATCATGGAAGAAACTCATCCGCGGTAATTACAGTGCTTCTCTCGATACAATGATATAAACGAGTCATTTTTGAGACAGTTGTAGTTGTAAATATAAAGTAGACGCGCTTCGGTTGGGTCTAGGCTCTCGTTTTAGTTGGGATGTTTTGGCTTTTGATTTAAATTGATACATGTTTTTATTGTTATGTACGTAATGGTGCTGGTAGATAAATTGCTGTAAAATTGCTGAATCCGTTTTAATATAATTTAGTCTGCTGATATTATTGATACATTCATACACTCGATGCATAAACATCTTTTTTGTAGTCATCCTTCTATCACCACATTTATGGTTCTGGTTTAAGTTCCTTGCTATTGTAAACAATGTTTCATCGTTAATAATTTTATTTACTTTCAAAAACCAATCGAAATCACGTAATGACTCGCATACAGGGCCGATGCACCTGTATTGGCGCACGTTTGGGAGAACATTGTAGCGGAGGAGGCTTTACAAAAACGGTAATGGTGTTTATCTATTTCTTTTTAGTGTTATTGGGAAACAAATAACCACTGACTGATTACTAACATTAAGTTTCAACGAACTAACGAGTTGTTTTAGCATACAGTCGTCAGCTGCTACATGTTTGTCAAATTGTTACTTCAAACACCGCACAACGGAGATATTTTAAAGTATTTTATCCCAATAGCTCCAAATTCCACTGGGCTAGATTCAATCTTTTGATGTCCAAAGAATGATATTTTTGTAATGATTCAAATGTTATGATGTTTGTTTACGGTATGCATTTGTTTTAGTAGTTTTGACCATAATAGATTTAGGCTGAATTCATTAAAAGAAAAATATGTTTAAAAGAATTCCTATGCCATGAGGCGAAATGCTGCCTGTTCCCAGCGCTTGTTTTTTTGTAGCTTTGGCCAAATAAAGAGCATTTTACACTACCTTTCTCGATGTAAATTTGAACAAGAGAAAGTACGCAAAAAGTTTTGGGTACTTTCTTCGAAAAGTCAAATGCTTCTCATCGACAGAGCAGTAAACAGCTCGGAATCAAACACTCAACCGTATCAACTTATAAATTGACTTTTTTGCTTAACGTAAGAACAACTTAACACGAACAAACAAGACACATCACTTATGTTTCTTACAAAACATTGAAGGTACCTTTTTCGCTAACCGGTTTCGGATTTGATCCAACCGTATCCCAAGTAATTAGACGTTCAAGAAGCGTCAGACTACCAAACGGAATGATGACAGTGGTAGGAAACGCGGCACCAATTCGTCACACACAAGCCGGCTTCAACCTGGTCAAGCCATTTAGCCATCTAGGTGGGGTTCTTGAACATAACAGATTTCACTGCACAGCACAGTCCTTCGGCATCCTTGCGATGTGGCCGGCCCACCGTAGTCTCCCAACTTTCGCCAGGTGAACGAACGCTTTGTGCGGCGGTGTATCGTGCTTTATCAAAACGTCTTGTTGAAGGAAAGGTTGCTCATCTTCCAGCTTGAGTGCGTAGTTGAATCTCCTTACGCCTCCTCCTATTATTGTCAGCGGTGGTGACTAGAGATCTCAAATATACGAATTACGAACTCATCAATGCCACTGAGGCAAACGTTGTTTTCTCTGGAGCCACTTCCTATCATGTATTTGGTTTGCGACGCATTGATTTGTAACCCAATCCTCCTAGACTCCGTTTTTAGTCTGACGTAGATTACCTCCACTATCTCCACTC
This sequence comes from Sabethes cyaneus, assembly GCF_943734655.1. Taxonomy (NCBI): domain Eukaryota; kingdom Metazoa; phylum Arthropoda; class Insecta; order Diptera; family Culicidae; genus Sabethes; species Sabethes cyaneus. Next base: position 148,836,365 of record NC_071355.1, on the reverse strand, counting down.
AAGGTTTCTCGATGAAGGTCGTAATGAGGTCGTCTACGAAGACTAGTAGTTGCGACCACAGCTTCATGTTGAATAACATACAGGACAATCCATTCCCTTGGTGCAACCCTCTGCGCAATTCGAAGGGAGTCGAGAGTACTCCCAAAACACGCATGTAGTACATCACTCGCTCAAGGGTAGCTTTGATCAGCCGCGTCGAAAAACCGTTCTCATCAATTATCTGCCTTAACTATTCGCGCTCGACTGTATCGTATACTGCCCTGAAACATACAAAACTATAACGCGTGGCCCCACGTTGCCCACGCCATACCTGGAGGATCTGTCGAAGATTGAAAATTTGATCTGCTGTAGCACGATCCACCATAAAACCCGCCTGGTACTGCCCTACGAATTCTCTTGTTATTGGGGATAAATGACGTGATCAAATCTGGGAGAGCAACTTGTAATACCACCAGCAGGGATAGCACGATCACTTTGACTCAATTCACATTCATTTGACAGTACCGTCTCAGCCAAGCAAAATTTGACAAAGTTTTGTATGGGACATTTGTAGAATTAGTTATTATCTACAATTTTGCTACAATGCTAGTAACTCGTTAATGACTAAATGAACGTTCACTTAGTCACTAAAGAGGTACTAGCATTGTAGCACCGTAAATACAAAAGATACAGCAATACTTTATTCAGAAAAGTTGTAGATAATAACTAGTTCTTCAATCGTCCCATACATAACTTTTTGAAATTCTGCATGGTACTGTTAAATGAATGTGAATTGAGTGAAAGTGATTGTGCCATCTCTGGCCACCAGCAACCAGCGCAGCGTAATGACTTCCGTTCCATCTCCAACTGTTTTATCGTCGCTGAGATGTTCATCGAAGCACTGCTTCAACTTGTCGACCAACCGCACGCTCGTTTGTGACCAGGTGTCCCTGCGCATCCCTACACATATCGGTGTGTATCCTTTACGAGATTTATTCACCTTCTCATAGAACTTGCGCGTCTCGTTAGCCCGGAATAGTTGTTCTAGATCTTCACGATCTCAGTCCTCCTTCTGGCGCTTTTTCCTCCTCAAGATCGTCAACTTATTCCTCGTTCTTCGATACTTATCCGAAGTCTTCCTCGTAGCAATGCTCAGATAGATTTTCCAGGCTCTTATTTCCTTTCAATCGCTTGTTGGCATTTTCCGCCAATTCACAATCATTTCGTGCATTCCAGATTGATTGATTCCGATGACGGTCTTGATGCCACGTGGCGAGCAGCTGTCGAACGTTGCCTCCAGCTGCGCATAGAACGCTTTCTTCTCATGGTCGGGTGGGTATGATGGTATAATTGAAGAGCTGCACCCTGTTGCCACCAACGAAATTTAGTGATCTGCAGTTCCAGGTACTAGATCTCCATTCCATGTCCTTATTCGTCACCTTTATCTATGCCGAATGTTCCGAGTAAAATTTTCTTGACTCTTTTTAGTTTTAGTTTAGTGAGTTTAGATAGGTAGCCGTACTAGGGCTTACGCTACCGAGTCTCGTGATGGCGCTGCCATCTTACAGCATCGAGACAACACTGTGCCTCTTTCCCTGTTGGTAAACGACCTTAGTTTCCACCGGGGTTGGTTACTCGATCTCCGCTAAGGTTGCTCATATTCCGGCTGGTACCACGTGGAGGTAGGGATAGGAGTAGCTGGATAATAAGGTCTATGTTCCGCATTATCCAGCCGTTCATCAAACTCGCAAGTCGCGAACTGCTTTGCCCAGGCACCAGGATGATAACATTGCTATAATGTAAACGAAATCGGTTGCATTATGTATGGGTAAGCCACCATCAGTGTTAAATGAATTTCACACTGATTCTGTTGCAGAAGAGTTTTAAAATGGTTTGGCGTACCCACATGCAGAAACACTTGTGCGCACTCCATCCACATTCGTAGAGCTTGAATGTTTTGGTAAAAACCCATATAAGTCTGCAGAGACGTTAAGCCAGAAACTAGTACCTAAACTAGACATTTTCTGTGATTCGTTGCCTCTCATTTAATTTAGCACCGAGCATTAGCCGCGCGCAACATTACTCCCGCGAGAACATATTTCCAAACTCCCCGTACTCAGGTAGAGCACCAAAGCTCCAAGTAATTTTCGGTCATCTGCACGCGATCAGGTCAAGTCAAGCAATGGAAAGCGGACTTGAATATTTCACCCAAAACATAAAAATAGAAGATTGTTGCCATGGCTGGGTCAGCTTCTCGCATTCGCCTGTAACTTCCGTTTAAATATTTGTTTGGCAATCTTAATATATCTAACAAGACTGCTCATAATATTCCATTGGGTACTCTGGGTGCTTTATCGCGGCTTCAGCTACACTGCCCTTCAAAAGTCTAAGAATAAAGTATAATTTTGGAAAACAATAAAATAAATTAATTGTAGGTATCTACAAGATGCGTTAGTGGCATTTGTTCTAGTTGTAGGCATTTACAAAATAAGAAGAATTGACAAGGTCCTGTTGCATAAAGTAAATAGTGTGGGGAAGGATACGTGAATACATTAAAAGGACACAACATCAATTTTTTTACTGAAGAAAAGTGATTTTTGCTTTTTTGCTGGTGGCAGTACCAGTTGGAAAATACCACCGCTTGTTCAGTTCGAAGGACAACATAAACAACTTTGCGGCTATATAGCTTGTAAGACGTGAGTGTATAAGAAAAACTAACTAGAGGTCAGTAGACCAAGGTAAAAGTGTGAACATAAATAAAACTGTTTTTTGTGAAGGAGGCTGCTTGCCTCGCAGTGTCCGGGGCTTCCGAACGTTCGCCGGCAACAATCAAGACCTCAGACCGTCTTGCGCTGAATCACATGTGGAGCGTTTACAATATTTTACTTGCAAGAAACGAAGGGCCACTTCATGTCTTTTACTATATCATTAAATAACATCAGCTTAGTTCCTATATTAAAGTAAAGTCTAAATTCATATTAAATTTCAATACAATTTGGCGTTATATTTAATCTCGCGTCTATTCAACGCCACATTCATTCGTAAAACCTACTATACCGTATTCATACACTCTGTTTGATATTTCAAGCAATGCTGTTTGCTAGAAATAAGTCTGTCAAATTCTTGTCGTATCGCTGAGAGAACAATCAGTAGGATCTGCAGTGAAAAACGAAACCAAAGAGTGAAATACAGTGATTTACTACTTTTTGGAGAAAAATATAAAATAGGTATATAGTTTTTTTCGCGAAAAAATCAATTAATGCAGTTGATATAGATAAATCACATTTTATTTGCTTTTTTTTGTTAACATAATTTTAATAGTATTATTTCTTTTTCAAGCACAGACATGTTTTATAAAGCACAACCAAATAACGAGTAACAACACTAACCACTTAGATTTTAAGACTAATTAGCGCTAAATTGTTTTACTACTGCTTACTACTAGTGCATGCCCGTAATATGTCTCAAAAATTTAAATTATTTGGAAATATTTCCCGCTGGAAACAGCAAGCAGTAAAAAATTACAATATGTCATTCTTTCAACCATAAACAATACAGATATGATGAGAACGGAAACACGCTCGGTATTCCAGAATTTGAGCCACCGAAGCCAAAACGGCTGGTGTTTGATTTGGACAACAATGTAGCGCTGGACGCTATACAAGAGGCTCACCTTGCTGCACAGCAGTTGTTAAATGTACGTTTATAAACACCATATTTAGGTTAAGTGAAAAGTGATATATAATGTTTTTCGTTTCCTAAGGATGTCGATCTGAGAATTTTTGTGCATGATGCTTACGGAAAGGGATTGATGAAAAAGTGCCGTCTGTCACCGGACGCTTTTCTCCAGATGGCTCTCCAATTGGCCTATCACCGCGATGCTGGCAAGTTTTCACTAACCTACGAAGCCTCAATGACTCGACTATTCCGTGAGGGTCGTACCGAAACAGTGCGCCCATGCACGATCGAATCAGCGGCCTGGGTGAAATCTATGGATGATCCTACTTGCACCGTAATATTTATAATATCATAAATTGTTATAATTCAATCAAGCAAAAGATAAATAATTTCAGGTCCAGGAGCGCGTTAAGCTTTTGAACGATGCCTGTGATCGTCACCAACTGGGTTACCAAGATGCCATGTGCGGTAAGGGCATCGATCGCCACTTGTTCTGCCTATATGTGGTATCTAAATATCTGGAACTGGACTCGCCGTTCCTGAAGGAAGTACTCAGTGAACCGTGGCGATTGTCTACTAGTCAAACCCCCCATGGGCAGACCTCCAAAATGGATCTGAAAAAGCATCCCAATTGTATTAGCGCCGGTGGTGGCTTCGGTCCAGTAGCCGACGATGGTTATGGTGTTTCGTATATTGTTGCTGGCGAGGACCTGATATTCTTCCATATCTCGTCGAAAAAATCATGCGGGACGACGGTACGTTATCCAATTCATCAACCTTTTCAACCATTTTTTGTGTTAGATTTTTCGAATAAATAAATATTAACATAAAAATTCTTTACAGAGTTCTGAACGATTCGCGCAGCAGATCGCCCGTGCGTTGGCAGATTTGAAAAACTTGTTTGAGCAATACAAAAGCCAACAGCAAAAGAATGTTTCTAATGGCACAGCAGCTAACTAGGAGTCCAGCGATGCTTTCGCCTCAAGTTGAAAGTAGAGGACGGACGGTGTGCATTGATGAATGAGCGACATCAGAACTGAATTAACACTCATACAAAAGAAAAACATATCCACCGTTATCGCTAACGGCAGCAAAGTAATGCTCTTCACTTTGTCCAAACGTTTCTGCTATTTACTACAATTGTGTTTTGTTATAGCTATTACTTATTTTAGACAGTTATTCGCAAAATAATTTAAATAACATTTTAGGCGTTATGTATAAAAATGATGTGGATATTAGAAGTTAGTCTTTTTAGTGAAAGGTTATATTAAATTCTAATTAATGTAAATCAGTTAAAAGATAATTTGCAGCAACTCTACACACAGACTCAAATTTTAACTTTGCACGACATTTGCAATTTCTGAATGGAATGTAAATTAAAAACTTTATACCATCATTTGACTGCTGTTAAAAATTAGTTGAAGCATCTAAAAATCAACAGAAGACAATCAATTTGTATTCATAGAATCCTTTTGTATGTATTAATTTTGGTGATTATTGTGACCATTAGCGATAACATGTTGGTTATTTAACATTCTTCTTTCTTCCGGCTTTTTACGACTATAACAACAAACAATGAATTCTTTTTTTCCTTTTCCTAATTTGTAATTATCAGTGCTATGACGTGCGTACTTTGAATTTGCTTTGTACCAAAAATAAAATCAAATTTAAGCAGTGTTTGGTATCCTCAGGGGAAAAACAATACAACTAGAAAAATCTGACTTTATAGTTGACGTCAGGCTTGAAAAATCGTGTGTCACAATTGAAGCAATTTTCAATGCAATTTATAAAGAAATTGAAGCTAATGAAGCAGTTTTTAGGATATACGATGTTTTAGTCTCGAGGAAACAGATATCTAGCAGATTATATTTTTGCCAATACCGGTTCTATGATGAGGTAATAAAGTCAGTATGCAATCGAACGGTGGCAATGTGAGATTTGATTTAATAAAATATACGAATAAATTAGTTTGTTTTCTTTCTACATTTTTTTCCACGTTAGGTATTTTTATCACTGCGATTTGACGTAGAACTACGTCTAACCGCAGGGTATCAACCCAAAATTTGGATTCACGGCAGTGTCACGAAAGAATAAGAGATTTTGAACGCTAATAGCTCTTTCAATTCAGAGCAGATTTTTATGGTTCGAATACCAGTCGATTCATAAAAGATGCAACAACTTTATAGCTTTCTTGAAAAAATTGTTTTACAATCGCTGCATAGTGAAAATCAACGTTCTTCCCAGACACGGACGACGACTACATTCATCAAGCTTGTGGTTGTGGCTACTGTTGCTGCTTTATCAAGACAGGGAAGCAGAATAAACTTGTAGCGTTTGCGTAGTCCTGCCTTCTTGACATGTAAAACTATAAAAAGAATAGCAAAGCCATTGTCATTCAATTGCTGCTCGACTTCCTAGATGATACAGTACAGTAACTTTCGACTTCGATCTGGACCCCACCAGTGGTAATCAGACTTAGATATCGTCGTTTGGAAATTTATCGTGTTTTTGCTTGCTTCAAATTTTACTTTGATATTTTAATTTAACATTTAAGGTTTCTTCGCAAAAACCCAGGTGGGTTACGTTAGGTAACGTAATTCTACGCCAGCTACACGGTTGTGTCTGGAACACAAACTTTTTCATTTTTTTTTCAACATGCGACTAAATAACCCTGAACGGAAAAACCCTGAATGCGCTTTTTTTAAAATCCAATCACATACGACTTGACCGAAATGACCGAGAAAATTTGGAAAACTGCGATCGACCGCCTACGATTTCAACTAAAATTGCTATGTATGCATCCCTCTTCTTATTTTCTTACTTACTGGTCCCTGTCCACCAGTCCGGCAGAATAAAAGGATGTAATCAAAGATCTCCACTGCCGGCAGCTACCCTCCATGGCTTTCGCCTGTCGCCAGGTTCGTCTACAGCCCGGATGACATTGGCTAAACTACGTCGCCTTGTCTACGTTGTCCTTGCAGATTTCAGTCGATTGCTTCTCTACAGATATCATTCGCTTCTTTCCTCAAAATGTGTTGTCAGGCCGCCAAGCATGAATGATATATCGCAGGCAGCGATTATTAAATGCCAGCAGTTTTTGCGTTGTCTCCTCTGAGTTGCACCACATTTCGCAGACGTACAACAATACGGATTTAACACCCTGCAGCCCTGTCTCGCATCAGCAATAACCCTCATAGGATTGTATAAAACGTCATTGTGGAACACCTTGCTCGAGAATGCCTCATTCTGACTTCGTGAGCCTCGATGAGATGGACTAGCATATCTTGAACTCCCAAATGTTTTCGTGATTGAGTCGGTCGAACGCCTTTTCGAAGTCAACGAATACCAAGAAAATTAACTCTTAGAGTTCGTTGATCTGCTCCCACATAATGCGAAGCGTTGTGATATGGTCTGCACGTGATCAGTCAGTACGGAATCCAGCTTGCTGCCACCGGAGAGTAGCGTCCATCTTTTCCTGGATCCGGTTGAGGATTATTTTACAGAGTACTTTAAGAGTAATACAAAGCACAGTGATGCCACACCAGTTACCGTATTCAATAGGGACTTCTTTTTCAAGCACTTTGGCCAAAATGCCCTGCAACTAGTCCACCGGAAAAGTAGCGGCTTCCCATATACTTACTTAGGTGGCTTGCCGTCCTAAGACAAAGCCTGTTGAACAAAATTTCTCCATGTAACTCAGTTGAGGGCTACCGCTCTCCAATTCCTCGGACACCAAGTACTCTCCGCCAGATCTCGCTCCACCTGGTCTAACCATCTTGCTCGCTGCGCTCCTGGTCGTCTTGTTCCTACCGGATTTAAGGCGAACACCATCTTTGCAGGGTAGTTGTCCGGCATTCTTGCAACATGTCCTGCCCATCGCATCCGTTCAGCTTTAGCCACCTTCTGGATACTGGGTTCGCCATAGAGCTGTGCGAGTTCATGGTTCATCCTCCGCCTCCATACTCCGTTCTCCTGTACGCCGCCGAAGATCGTTCTTAGCACTCGTCGTTCGAAAACTCCGAGCACTCGCAGGTCCTCCTCGAGCATTGTCCATGTTTCATGCCCGTAGAGAACAACCGGTCTAATAAGCGTCTTGTACAGGGTGCACTTTGTACGGGGACTTAGTCTGCTCGACCGCAATTGCTTGTGGAGCCCATAGTAAGCACGACTTCCGCTGATAATACGCCTCCGAATCTCACGGCTGGTATCATTGTCCGCCGTTACCAGTGAGCCAAGGTAGACAAATTCATCGACTACCTCAAACTCATCGCCGTCGATCAATATACTACTGCCCAAGCGGTGTCGTTCGGCCTCGGTTCCGCTGGCCAGCATGTACTTTGTTTTAGACGTATTTACCTTTAACCCAATCTTTTCTGCTTCGCGCTTTAGTCTGGTGTACTGTTCAGCCACCGCCACAGATGTTCTGCCGATAATATCCATGTCATCGGCAAAGCAGACGAATTGACTAGATTTGTTGAATATCGTGCCCCGCGTGTTGATATCCGCTCGGTTCATAACACCTTGTAGCGCTATGTTGAACAGCAGGCATGAAAGACCATCACCTTGACGAAGCCCTCTGTGTGATTCGAATGAACTTGACAATCCACCCGAAATCCGAACACAGCACTGCGTACCATCCATCGTAGATTTAATCAGTTTGATGAGCTTCCTGGGGAAGCTGTTCTCGTCCATGATTTTCCATAGCTCTTTCCGGTCGATGGTATCATATGCGACTTTGAAGTCAACGAATAAATGATGCGTGGGAACTCTGTATTCACGGCCCTTTTGGAGGATTTGCCGCAGTGTAAATATTTGATCCGTTGTAGACCGACCTTCGACGAAGCCGACGTGATAAGTTCCCACAAATCTATTCGCAATTGGTGATAGACGGCGGAAAATGATTTGGGACAGCACTTTATAAGCGGCATTGAGAACGGTGATCGCTCGATAGTTCTCACAGTCCAACTTGTCGCCCTTTTTGTAGATCGGGCAGATAACCCCATCTTTCCACTCCTCCGGTAGCTGTTCCGTATCCCAAATTCTAACAATTAGTCGGTGCAGACAAACGGCCAGCTTTTCTGGTCCCATTTTAATAAGCTCCGCTCCGATGCCATCTTTTCCAGCTGACTTGTTGTTCCTTAGCTGCATGATGGCTTCCTTAACTTCGCCTATCGTTGGGGTTGGCACCTCTTCCCCGTTTGTTGCACCGTCGAAATCGTTTTCCCCGCCGCCATGGTTTTCCGCCTGGGAGCCATTCAGGTGTTCGTCGAAGTGCTGCTTCCACCTATCCGTCACATTTCGGCTCGCGGCACAAAGCCTTTGCGGGATCCGTTCAGTTTCTGGTAGAACTTCCGCGTTTCCTGAGAACGACGCAGCCGCTCCAACTCTGCATATTCCTGCTCTTCCAGGTTGCGCTTTTTCTCCCGAAAGATTTGGTTTCGCTGCATCTTCTTCTGTTTGTGTCTTTCCACGTTCTGACGTGTGGCACTGCGCATCTTGGCCGCCCGCGCAGCGTTCTCCTCATCCATCACCCTCCTACATTCATCGTCAAACCAATCGTTCCGCTGATTCCGGGCCACATGCCCGATGGAGCTCTCCGCTACACTGCTGATGGCTGTTTTGATAGTGTTCCAACAGTCCTCGAGAGGGGCTTCGTCCAGCTCGTCCTCTTCCGGCAGTGCAGCTTCGAGTGAATGCGCGTAGTTTGCGGCGACGTCTGGCTGCTTCAGCCGCGCGAGATCTAACCGAGGCTGGCGTCGGTACCGAATGTTGTTCACAACGGAGAGTCTTGGGCGCATCTTAACCATCACTAGGTAGTGGTCCGAGTCAACGTTAGCGCTTCGATAGGATCTGACGTCGATAATGTCTGAGAAGTGCCGACTGTCGATCAAAACGTGGTCGATCTGTGATTCTGTCTGATTTGGTGACCTCCAGGTGTACTTATGGTGGATTCTGTGCTGGAAAAAGGTACTACGTATGGCCATATTCTTGGAGGCGGCAAAGTCGATAAGTCTTAGGCCCATTTCATTGGTTCGCTGGTGTGCACTGAACCTTCCAATCACCGGTTTGTATTCCTCCTCCTGGCCAACCTGAGCATTGAAATCCCCGATGACGATCTTGATATCATGTTTTGGGCAGCGGTCGTATTCACTCTCCAACTGCGCGTAGAATTCATCCTTGTCGTCATCGGTACTTCTGAGGTGAGGGCTGTGCACGTTGATGATGCTTATGTTGAAGAATCGGCCCTTGATTCTCAACCTGCACATTCGAGGATTGATTGGCCACCACCCAATCACCCGTTTCCGCATCTCGCCCATCACTATGAAAGCTGTACCCAGCTCGTGTGTGTTGCCGCAGCTCTGGTAGATGGTATGTCCATCTCTGAACGTACGTACCGTTGAGCTCTTCCAGCACACCTCCTGCAGCGCTACGACGTCGAACTTGCGGCTCTTCAATACGTCGGAGAGCACTCGAGTGCTCCCTTGGAAGTTGAGAGATCGGCAGTTCCACGTCCCGAGTTTCCAATCCATAGTCCTTTTTCGTCGCGAGGGTCTATTCCGATTGTTCCAGTAAGAATATATTTGTTCTTCGTTCCATGCTTTAGTATTTTTCGTGGTGACGGCTTGCAAAGCCTGCTACACCAACCCCCTGTTTCGCCGGAGGGCCAACGAAGCTCGAAAGAGCCCTACTTTCCTGTCAGCATACGACCTTGGCTTCCACCGGGGTTGGTTACCCGATCTCCACCAAAGTTGCTCGTATCCCGGCTGGTACCACGAGGCGGTAGGAATAGGAGTTGCTGAATAAGAGGCTATGAACCACTGTAGGGTCTATTTTATGCCTACACGTGCACAAGGCACCGACGGTATGCATTATTCAGCCGTTTACCAGCCATATGGCTTCCCATATAATGCTGGCAAAGATTGGTCAGCTTGGAGCATCTCGGCTGAAATACGATATATCTCTGCTCCTCTGTTATGTTTCATACTTTTGATGGCTGCTTCAATTTCATCCAGAGGTGGTGCTTGCGAGCCGGCTAGGGAGTTATTCCATGCGATGCTCTATTGCTCCGCTTCAAGCTCGTTGAACAGTCCTCTACCGTTCGGCGTAGGGCAACTGACTTAGCCGCTTTGGTCCGCGCTCGCTCAATACCGGTTTTCGCTTCTCTCTAGTCATCGATCATCCTCCATCCGTTATCAAACCGACCATACCAGACGGGAGCTCACAGCACCATTCGGTTCACAACACCATAACGCCCTCTGTATGATTCGAATGAATTTGGCAATCCACCCGAAATACGAATACAGCACTGGGTACTATCCATCGTGGATTGAATCAGTTTGATCAGTTTTTTAGCGAAGCCGATCTTGTCCATGATTTTCTATAGCTCTTTTCGGCCGATGGTATCATATGCAGGTTTGAAGTCAACGAACAAATGGGAATTTTGTGTTTACGATCTTTTTAGAGGATGTGCAGTGTAAATATTAGAGCCGCTTGTTCACACAGGTGACAACAGCGTTGTAATCTATGGAGATGAAGAATCCGGCTGATACCAGATGGATTCAACTGGGGAATATAGATGTGAGTAGCGAACTAGGTAACAAGGCCTAGAAAGTGTGGCACGGAAGTAAGAATACGGGTTCTCGACCCCAGGAAACCAATAAGCAGTAAATCAACTGCTTATGGGCATTTCTGGTAGTTTTTACTGCACGTGCAGCACTATAAAACGGTTAACAGTAAAGCAGCCGTATAATTTGTCAAGGTAGTTTTTAAAATGAATTTAAGCTGACTTGAATTTGCGGGCAACAAGATACGCTTTTAAGCATTCTACTGTATTGGGCGAGGTGCGAAGGCGTTCAATTTTTGTCAACAATAATAAAAGTGATCAACGGGATCAAATGCCGGCTTTATATCTGTACATACATTATCTACTTGGGGTCCTCCTTCCATATACCTAATGCCATGCAGAAAAAACACTTGTGTTATTGTTGACCTGCCTGGGAAAAACCATGTTGATCCGTTGAGATATATGTCTGGCTTTCCGTAGGAAGGTGCCATCAGCTAAAATTTCCAACAGCTTGAAACCTAAGCAGAAGGACGTAATAATTTTTACTTATTTTATTTATTTACTTTTTTAATGGGGCTTTCAACCGGTAGTTGGTTCGCCCCAATACAGGACGTAATTTCAAGATAACTTGCTACGTTTTGTTTATCGGCTATATTGAAAATGGGAAACATCTCATTGGTCTCATACCTAACTCACTGTTGAAAATATACTTGAAAAGTGATTGCAGGTTTCACTTGATGTATTTGAAATGTCTCCTGTTTCTGTTTGCGCTTCTCATTTATAAAACACTAAAACCGTTTCCGTATTAACTCAGATTTAGATTGAGTACGTAATACGTATCTGGAGCGGAGAAATCGATTGTAAGTTCTATAGTTATTACTACCAAGAGCGAGCTCCTGCTTAGTTAGGAGACCGCATCAATTGGTGTATTTGCGAAGTGCTGCAGCTGTCAGTCGCCATGGTTTATACTCAACATGGTCAGTTGCTTGAGTTCCCGCAAATTGCTATTCGACCAACGAGGTTTCGTCGTTAACTTTCATAAACATTTTTATTACATCGGCAAACTGAGGTTCTTCGAGCACGATGTCAAACGCCCTTAGAGTAAATCAGAGAAACGAACGGTCCTGGATGGCTGCCTTGTTGAACCCCGAAAAAAATCAATAAAAAGCGAAAGAAATCCTCCGATATATAGGGTCATGATTCGATAAATTCGCGTTGTATCACTGAAGCAGCCACTAGTTTAGCGATGAAGTTTTGATGCAGACATCGAGCGCTTAGGTTTGAATCTATTCTATCTCCATTGTTATAAACCGGAGTATTGAACGCAGAGTTGTACACAGATGAAGAAAACACTGAGCTGACCAACAAAATAAAGATGCCGAATCAAAGCAGCCAAAGCGTCAATATAGTTTTTCAAAAAAAAATTTAAAGTACACCATTCGGTCTCAGTTGGCCTCGAGAGATAACACTGTGCATCTAATAACATAGTGGCTCTAATGAACCAACCGTTGCATGTCAGAATCTTAGCTGGGAGCAACTGTTAAAACCATTAGAATCGTAGCACTAGCGCTTTCGGCCAAACGGAGGCAGAGTTTTTTTAATTTAGAAATGGCAAAACCAGGGCGTCGTTCCACCAGTACGGAGCGCAGTGCAGTACACCCTTAGACGACACAGCCTTTTGGAGGGGGTTAGATAAGCGCTTCCATGATACGCAGGTCGGTTCGTCTGATGATGAACTAAATCTTAGCACTGCATCGTTCGGGCAGAGATGACCTGAAATTTATCGAGGCAAAGGTTTTGGTTAAGGGTAATTCTATGTACCCGAGATTCTCAAATTTTCACTTGTGGGTATTTATTACTGTGAGTACGTTGGTGATAGAAGTGAACTTACCTTAACAAAAAAACAAAAAAAAAATCTATTTCAAATAGTTTATTATATTTCTATTATATACATTATAATAACAATAAAAATTTTGAAAAATATTCTATAATTTTATGTATAACGGTTCACTGCGCTATAAATTTTAACATAATTAGGTTTAGGTGAAATTAATCAATCTTTCTTCCTATGAAACGATGCTTCATTTAAGATGCATAAAAATATTAGCTTCAGCCGTTATTCAAATATACAACCTCATAAGATGCCATAAACAAATGCTTTACTTAGCACGAAGAAAATTTATAAACTGTGTTGTAGGTGGTAGTGTTTTTTCACAAGTCTTTTTACTTCCACGCAAAGCTTGATGTATAACTATTTGAAAAAGTTTGCATAAAAAATACAAGTTACATACCCTAGGTCAATCGCGTTAATTGTTCATATCGGCAGAGTACATTAACGTTGTGTTAGGCTGATTACGGCACCTTATGTGAATTTTTTAGTGAGAAAAGAAAATTGCACTGTCCTTGAATGGAATGGAAAATTTTTAGCTAAAGCAATGCAACTAATACAAGCTGGTTTATAAAGCAAAAATGGAATGACAAAAAAAACATAAATCTAATCAATTTGCGAAATTCTAATAGAAACTCTTGTTTGGCTGATGAATTTTGACTAGATGTTTTTTTATGTGTGGTTTGCATGCAACGAAATTTCGAATTTGCAACGATTCGAGAAATGATGAATATACGACAAAATAATTTTAAATCTATAGGTAGCTTAGCCTTAAAAGTCTAGCTTAAAATGATTTATTGATCTGACGTTTTCCGCAATCAAAATTAATATATCAGATAGTGTAAATGAGCCATTAAGCTTTAAAACTAATTCGTATTCTTAATTAGGATTGCAGTTGAAGTCAGACCGATAAATCAAATAATCCAAACCGACTTTAACCCGCCAAGCAAAAGCAACTTAGTGGATGCACCGCTCACGAACCAAACAAATCTGCCAGAGGATCATTGGAAGCAAGCGTAGTTGACTTTTTTGTTAGATTATTATCAGGTTTTTTGACTCCAGCTAACGATGGCGTTGATTTTGCTGTTGTTTCTGAAATAGCAAAGGAAAAGAATGAAGGTGAATAACAATATTAATCTCAAGTAGAATCTCAAACCTGTGCAATTCAAATACTTACTACGTTTAGATCCAAACAAATCATCATCATCATCGTCGTCATCGTCGCTAAACAGACTTTTGGTTTGTACCGACGGTCCTGCACTCCCCGTCGCTACTGAAGCAACCACGGACTTGAGCTTCGACTGCGAACCAAATAAATTGTTGCTTTCGTCTTCGTCATCAGATCCAAATATGCTTTTGTTTTTGTTGCTTGTTGTCTTTCCGGCGGATTTAGTGGCACTAGCAACTACCGGAGTTGGTTGAGAATTCGTTGATGAACTAGGTTTTGAGAACAGATAATCATTTTCGTCATCGGAATCGCCAAAAATTGACTTCGATTGATTCGTTTTTAGAGGTACTGCTTTTGTTGACATTGAAGGTGGCTTTTCAATGGACTGTGAAGTGTTTTTTGGGGAGACAACTGCTGGTGCAATGGCTTTTGGAATAGCAACATGTTTTGCTAACATGCCAAATAGATCGTCCTCATCGGTTTCACTATCGGAAAATAATTTACTTGTGGAAAGAGTTTGTTTGGACTTAGCTGCCACAGGTCGGACCTCCGTCGGTTTCGCTACTTCGGTCGACGGTAGTAACGAGGAAAAAGGTTTCTTTGGTACAGATTCTACTGATTTTGTTTCGATAGTCCGGCTATCAAATAGTGCATCGTCTTCATCTTTGACTAACAGTTTCTGCTCGGAAAATTGGTGTTTTAGCTGATTGGATACCAACGGATTCACCACGAGATCGGTTGTTGTTATTTCGACGTGCTGAGATTTCATTTCCGAACCAACCACAACACGAACTTCTTCGGTCTGAGTATCTTGTTGACACTGAATAATAGAAGTCGGCATACTAGAATTTGCCTGTAGAGTGTCTTCATAATGAGCTTTTCTGTGTTTTCGTGATGAAGGTCTTCGTTTTGCTTGGATACGTACACGGTCTTTGTTTAGTCCTACCAATTTATTAGCACTATCATCTGATTCAGGCATTTTTTTTTGAATGAATCGTGTTTTCGTTTTGATCAGCTAGCACTTTTGTTGACGAATTTTTTCCCATTATTAGTTCATCGTCTACTTTAGCTTCAGTTGTTGGAAACCTTCGAGATCCTGGCAGCAAAGCGTTTACATTTATGTTAACTTTGGTAGACAGTTTGTTTATTTTCAACTTTTCTCGTTTATTCCCTTGGTTTGTTTCACTATTATCATCGTTTCCAACTATGTTCGAAATGTTTTTAGCGATTTGAACTACCGACGGTCGGTCATCTACTTCATCTTTTGCTAATTCCAAATTCATGTCATCCGGCGGGGGGCCTTCGTCGTCCATGAATAGGTATCGACTACAGTTTGTGCTGCTTGATGAAATGACTGTCTGTGATGATGTTTGCCCCGTGTAGAAACCATGATCATCGCTCTGATCTAAGACCATTGAAGAACGTGCCTCTTCGATAAGGTTATCATCGGGAGGAGGAACATCATCAAACAATCCCATTGAGCTAAAGTCTAAGGCACATTTGGCTACCGAGGCATGATCCTCAGCTGTTTGCGGAACTAATGTTATATGGCCAGCATTATGAGCATCACTGCCAATAGTTTGTGGTTCTATCGCTTGTTCGTTGTTTTTCTGTTGAGCCATATTACTTTCGCTATCGTGACATTTTGTTATGACTGCATCGACAAGTTCCCCAAAGGTACTAGATTCGTTTTCAGTCGACGCTAGAAAGTTTTCTGTTTCGGATTTAACCTCAGCTGGAGCCGATTCCACAGGATTTCCAGAAATCTCATTGGTGGTAAGATAGTAGTCAATTTCATTCGAAATTTCCAAACTTTTTGGAAATTCTTGATCAACAGGTGGCAAAATTTCTGATGAAGAAATGTTTGTTTCATTTGCTGCATTTTCTACTTTTGTGCTGCCATTAACTGATTCTTCCATAGAAGTTATAGGCTGACTTTGTGTGCCATTCGTAGAATGTTGCACGCTAGAAGCCGATTGCACAGTTTCAGGAAAATGTTGTGTTTTCGTATTCGGAGTCGTCGCAGACTTGGTTTTAACTGTACTTTCAATGTATTTGTCTTCGTCATTTTCGTCCGAAGAGTCAGAATCAAAAATTGATTTTTTCTTTAATATTTCCGAACGAATACTTGTGGTCGGCTTACCAGTACCCACTTGGTGGGCGCTCACTATTTTTGATTTACTTTCAACTTCTGGGTTACTAGCATTCCCGCCAAAGAAAAACGAATCATCATCATCATCATCGAACAGATTAACTTTAGGAACAGTCGTAGACTTCTTTTCATTCGTCGCGTTGGTTGAAAAAATGTCTTGATTATCTTCCTCATCGTCAAAGAGATTAATCTTTTTTTTAGCCATAATTTCTGTCGCAATCTTTTTCTGCATTTCAGTTGATTTACTCGGTGTGTTCTCTCCGGACTTGTTACGAAGCCCATCACGGGGGGTATTAGGATTTCCAGCCTTCGGATCGGACACAATTTTCTTATCGTTAACATCGATCGTTTTTGGCGGTACTGGTGAAACAGGCAGTACAAGTTTTCCACCTACTGGTTTATGAATTACTTTTGACTTAAAAATTTCATCAAAGTCATCTACGGGAGGTTCATCATCGAAGAGATTCGTAATCCTCCGAATGTTGCGTCCATCGTTGGATCCATTGATAGATTTTTGCACAGGTACGAAAAGATCTTCTTCATCAGAAGGATTATTATTGACCTCGTCAAATATATTGCCAGCAGTTTTCATGTCTACTTTTTGGTTCTCACGTTCACGACCATCAACAAAAAGATTTGCAGGTAGTTTTGTTCGAAGCGTTTCCTTGGAATCGTTTCGACCAACATCGATAATTTTCGATTGTTGATTATTGTTATTAGTCGCGTCTTCTTCATCTTCACTTTCAATAAACAAATTAACAGATTTCTTTTGCTGAGATTTGGTAGCACGGTCCATGACCGGGGAAGGGGGTTCATCATCGAATAAATTAACCATTTGCCTTTCTGCCGATGGATTTCCTCTAAAGTAAGAAGGTTGGGTTATTGCTGGCTGTGCATTAGCTCGGTGAATAGGTGTGGAATCTTCATTGTCCGATTCTTCAAACAAATTGGGTATCTTCGATCTACTTGATGACACACTGATTGTGTCCTCAGGTGGTTGAGCAGGAAACAATGAAGGTGGTCTAAACTGTTGCCCAAAAGGCAGCACTTGGACCTTGTTTTGCTGCATTAAGGTCTTAACACCTGGCGGCCTGATCGAACTTGATGTTGAATGAATCGAAAGCGTGTCTTCTCCTGAAACACTAGGGTCCATCGATGCAGCTCTTCCTCTAGGATCTGAATGCACTCCCCAAACAGATCCCTCTGATTCTGATGGTGTATGGTTGCTATTGGTTTGCGAAGGAAATATTCGTTCACTATCACTTGAATCGGAGTACTGCTCTTTGCATTCGGTTTCGGATTCCTCTTCCGAGTCAATTAATCCGGCATGCCATTTTTCCTTCCATTCTCGTGATCCTATAACACATGGCAACGGTCTATTAATATAGGGATACTTTTGAATCGCTCGAAGAACTGTATTTCGTGCTTTAACTTCTGCATCATTCACGTCATCATCACTATCGCTATCACTGTCCAGTTGCACTGTCACTTTTTCGAAGCACTTGTACATATTTGTAATAGACCGCTGAACGCTCATTTTAAAAATATCTGCATGCGAGTATTTCTCGCCTGTTTCCGTCGCTTCTTCACGTACTGAGTAAAAACTTTCGTCATCGTCTTTTACACGATTTTCAACATATTTCACTTGCTGGACTCCGTTAAAGTTGTTCGATGCATTAGCAAAGCGAATTTGACTTTCGCCTAAATCTAGCGACAGCTGATTAAGGTTTTCTTGAGTTTTTACACATTTGCTCTCCAGATTCTGAAAACGATTTAAGGAGAAAAAACAATTTAGTAACCAATTTCAAGACATTAGAAAAAAAATTGTCAGCTTAATGTAAGATAAAACGTCTTGTGATGTTTATTTATCAATTAGAGCGAATCAAAGCAAGATGATCAGTAGATCAGTATGAATGGCCCATGGACTGAAGTTTTTGGAGCGTCTTAGTAGAATACGAAACCAGGAAATGAAATAAAAAGAAAACTTATCCAATTTAATTCTACTATGTATGTATGTAAGTAGGTATACATAGTACAATTAAGTTGGATAAGTTTTCTTTTTATTTTTTATTTAAGTTGCATGCCCATTGATTGTCAGGTTATTATGCAAAACCAAAGTCGACTGTTGTTTACGGATTTATAAACGGAATAATACTTGTTATAGTTATTAAACTTACCTTAGAGATTTGCACCATATATTGGAGGAGCAGACCGTCACTTTCAAGTGACCAATCAGGTATTTTCCTGCGCAAGTCATCCGGTGTTATTCCCTATAATGAAGAAGAATACGTTAATAAGACTCTGCTACCGGAAGAAAACCATCGTCGAGCGAAATTTGCTGTTTCAGCATTTCGTTTATACAAACAAGCTGGACTTTGAAAGCGTCTCCATTGCTCGAAGAAAATAGTCTAGAGTGGAAAAAGTAACTTTCTTGCGATAATAATCGAATCACTGTATTCGAATGAACGCCTTGTGTTTAAAAAATCCTAATAAACCAACTTTCGACTGACTTAACTCAGGGCAAGTGAAAACGTTGCAGTGTAGATTAATAATTGAAACTAGTCAATCCGGATAGTGCAAAATAATTTTATGAATGAAAAGTCGACATTAGCAAAACATGATTTATGCAGTAAACCGTATAAAACTAGAATAATTTGTCTTATCTCGTTATTGAAGTGCGTAATCCTTATCAATACCGTAAAACGAAAGTTAATTCAAAGAAAAATGTAAAAGACCGTGAGAAGTTGACATTGATTTAATTGTTACTTACCATTGTTAAACGTCGTTTCCTCTACTAACAGCAATAAAAGCGTTCACTATTCTGGAGTATATACCGTATATATTCCACTTTAGCTAGAAACCTAAATGAAAAGAAGGTATCTTGTTTTTTACATTTATATTTACTATAATCCTGTGTACAGTTTGGGAAATAATAACAAGATCAGTTAGTTGCCAAAAAAAAACTGACACATAATGGAATCCAGAGCTGCATTCGGGTTTTGTTGTCATGCACTGAGTGCAGCAAAGTGGCTGCATACTTCTAAATTAGCGGTTGCCAATATGCTAGCTAAAAAAGTTATTTTTCGAGTAGGTATTTAGTAAATAGATATAAAAAATCTTCAAGAAAGATTAGGTGATGATAGAATTATACGTTCCTGTCGTTGTTCAACAATCTGATGTTACAAGTTTGTTGCTCAAACACTTTTTATGTTAACAACAATAATCAAATTTATCGTTTAATGATTTCTAGATTTTTTATTTCATTTAAACAAGTTTAAAAAAAAATTATTGGCAACCTTCCTATAAGCAAAATGACAAACGTATCCAACAATCGAATCGATCAATATTTTTAAATTGCAGAAAATTTTCAGGAAAAACTGCACCGAAATGCTACAAGAATATGAAGATGATTACTTTCTGGAGGAGGACAAAATGTAAGTACCTTTTTTTCATTTCATGATCCATGCATGCACCTCAGCAATTGCCACTCATTTTATTAAACTTATGTTTCGTTTAGTCATATTAATACTTGCCTGAATTTTGAACATTTGAATTTTTTTTTGAAGAAAACTAGCTATATTATCTAAAAACGGCATATAAAAATTACCTTTTTACGCATGCCATCTACTGTGTACTGTTCATTCGAATGAAAACCATCAATTCACGGTTATTGCACAAATTGCTCTTACCTAGTAAGAGTCAAAATCAGCTCTCTACTAAGCCTTCCAGTCACTCTAGTCTATTCGAGACCGAATCTGCGTTGCTTCGCGATGAAGGCTGTGATTCTAAATCGGTTGTAGATAACGGTTGCGAAATGTGAGTAGGACACTATAATCTTCATTTACGGCTTACTTTGTAATGGTTTTTTAATAAATTTATTTGAATCGCTCAACTAGAATAAATCAAAAGATGCCTGATAGCGACGGACTGGGTAAGGTACTGGAAGAGATTGCTTTTGTCTCAAATGACGATCTACCAGATCCAGTACTGTATGCTGATGGTTGTGTTGACGATACCAAAATCATTATGCTCTGTCAAAGACAGGAAATGGAGCGACTGTAAGTTGTGAAATGTAGAATTGAGCCGCTAGTAAATAACGTTGGTCGACAAAATTGGATAACATTTTTGCATGCAATTGAATTCGATAAAATATAAGAATTACGCTCTTAATATGTTCACTCAGTCCGATTAATTCAGAACAATGGTCTTCGAGATCTGCTTCATCATGGTATAAGAAAGCGTTTTACTTAGAATACAATATATTCAACTAAACATTGCATTTGATGATATTCCAACAAATTAATGTTACAATGCTTCAATGCTATAACGTCTTAAACTTTAACTTTTATTTTGGTGATTTTAACATCATGCAAAAAATGCTATCGATCAGTACAACAATGCTTAATTTATTTTGTACAACTTATGTTACGTTGCATAAACTGAATCGCCTTACTACTGTGTTACCTGACTCACAACGAACCCCTATTTCCGAAATTCTAAAATCTCATAATTTTAGTTTTGGAGTAAAGATTTAATTTCTTATGTTATATAGTTGATATTTGTATGCTCTATTCGAATTTATGATCAATTAAACGAAAACCGCAAAGTTAGTAAGTTACGAGACCCTCCCCCGTATATAACGTATATTCGTTATGAGTCAGGTAACAGTAGCGATGCATTCCCATCTACACCATAAATTGTAACACTTAAGTTTTTTGTAGTAGTTGCTACATGTTTCATTACACGAGTAGTATAATGATAATGGTAGTCTAGTATCTAACAAAACTTGTAAAATGCAGAAAACTTGCTAAAAGTTTGGAATAAGTTTTCCTTAAAAGTATACCTATACTAGAAAACATCGAATCAGCATCGAAGCAAGGAATATTGAAAATTATAAGTTGTTTTCGAGTGCCTTTGTAGAAACGAGAAATATTCGCGTTTCTGCGAAGATCGCAAATTTACCTAAATTACCTAAAACAATAAAACAAATAATTCCAAGGGCCATTGTTTCGATGGATTTTAATCAAAACAAAACAAGTAACGCTTAACACATTCTTTGGTTTTCTTAGATTACTGTAAAAGCTTTTTGTGTTGCCTGTTTTAAATTTAGTAGCTAAAATTAGGTAACAAGCCTGAAGCTAACATTCAACATTTGTTTTCGCTAACCGCTACTAACACCTAGGGGAATGACCGTCAGTTCGGGAACGGTTGTGATCAAGAAAGACTCTACTAACCTGATAGGTATTAGCATCGGTGGAGGAGCACCTCTTTGTCCCTGCTTGTACATTGTTCAGGTTCGTCTCACTCAAAAGTGACGTCGTGGCTTTTGTACTATTCTAGACTTTTATTCTCTAGGTTTTCGATGGAACTCCTGCTGCCCGGGAAGGAACCCTTCAAAGTGGTGACGAACTACTGGGCGTCAATGGTGTCTCGGTTAAAGGGAAGACAAAGGTAGAAGTTGCCAAAATGATACAGGCTGCCACCGAAGAGGTGACCATTCATTACAACAAGCTGCATGCTGACCCGGTTCAAGGTGAAACCTTAGATATTGTTCTCAAGAAGATGAAGCATCGATTGGTAGAGAAAATGTCCAGCAGTACTGCCGATACTCTCGGTCTGTCTAGAGCAATTCTATGCAACGATTCGCTGGTGAAACGATTACAAGAACTGGAACGAACGGAGGCCATGTATAAGGGTTTGGTTGAACGAGCCAAACGGTAGGTAATCAACTATTTCCGAATTTATATCGACTCCTTTGTTTGGTTATTACAGAATGCTAAAAGCTCATTTTGACGTACTTCAAACTTATCAATCTTTCGGAAACGTTTTTGCGGCTATCAGCGTACGTGAACCACAACCAAGAGCATCGGAAGCTTTCCGTATTTTTGCAGAATTACATCGGAGCATGGAAAAAGATGGCATAAAAATGATTAAGACTTTGAAACCAATCCTAGCAGATTTGGGAACTTATCTTCACAAGGCCATACCAGACACCAAGCTAACGGTGAAACGTTACGCGGATGCTAAGTTTACTTATCTTTCGTACTGTCTGAAGATAAAAGAAATGGATGACGAAGAGCACAGTTATGCGGCCATTCAGGAGCCGCTCTATCGTGTTGAAACCGGAAACTATGAGTACCGCCTCATCCTACGTTGTCGGCAAGAAGCAAGGGTTAAATTTGCCAGATTGCGAAGTGATGTTTTGGAGAAAATGGAATTATTAGAGTGCAAGCATGCTCGAGATTTAGCGTCCCAATTAAGAAAATTTGTGCAAGGTCTTTCAGATCTGGCAAATGAAACTGTTGAACGATTGGAATCAATTCCAAACCTGTTTCCCATCGAAGTGGATTTAAAATCTAGTGCCTTCCAGTATAAATCGGCCATAAAGTTTCAGTCAGAAGAGGAAGTGGAAGAAGATATCCAACAAGGCGAGGAAGCGATGGAGTCAACAGTTTTACAAACTGCCAAAGAGAATGGTTCCACTAGTTATGAAGGGCCTTCGATAGACCAGCTACTGTCTGGCTTTGAAGAGATTGACTTAAATAAAAACAAAGGGAGTTCAAACAGTAACAACGATTTGTTGGTAGAGCTCGGACTTGATAATATAGATCTTTCCATTGAAAAACAACCGAATTTGATGGATGAACTGTTAATGGCGGACATGTCGGATTTCAGCAAATAAGGTGTGATTCTCTTTGTATTATTATCTAAAAATGTGACGTAATATATTTTATTCTAAATGTTCATTTAGTGTTTAAATGGCTTTCAAAGAAACCTCTGCAGAAACATGAGTCAAAGATTAGGATTTGCAGGAATTGAAGTATTCATCTATAGAAATTGTCGGGACATAATGTTCAAAATGCCAGGTGGCTTTGCAATACGACTCTGGCCTAACCAGTCATTCTTTTTATGTTTGAATCTTTGCTGCTAGTGTTAGAAGGATAAGAAGTTGCATTCGAACACCGTCATGCGACCATATTCTGAGACACGTATTTTTATTTTTGCATGGACGACAGGTTTAAGGCAAGTTCGTCTGTTTGTATGTGCTAAACGTATAATACTTCAACAGTTAGGCACGCAGTTAGGCGTTTTAGGTCTTACAAGCCTTACAGAGTCATAAGTACATTAAACCTAGAATCTACGAACTAGTTTCAGGAAACTATTTTTAGCACTTCGCGGCAAACGTCAACGTAGAATATGAATTTGAAGCGATTAAAGTGACGTTGCATACAGGTGATCGTTGTAAAGCTGTTGTGGTTGGTTCGCTGATACGGTACGCACAAACTTTGAGCGTGTATGTTGATGCTTGCGAGAATAGATGGGAAATCCACTCTCGAGGTCAGCATATCAGCGACAGCTATTGCTCTGATTGCTATTGCGTTGAGTATTCATGGGGTCTTTTTACGAGTAGGGCAGTCTGCTATCAAACACACTGAGGTAGTGCAGGGCTGGCTTTGCGCAATAGCGGGTACCCGTCCTCTTGCGCCGGATTGCCATTTCGGCTGTCTTAATGACAGACAAGATGGCATCCACCGTGGATTTGCCTTTTCGTAAGCCGAATTGGTTCCTTGACAGACAGTTTGTACCCTCAGTGCACTGTACGAGTTTGTTAAGGATAATCCTCTTCAGCACCATGCCGCAGTACCGAGCAGACAGATCGAGCCATATGACGAGGGGACACCCGGAGGTTTTCCCGGCTTCGGCAATAGGACCAGGTTCTATCGCTTCCATCTGTCCGGGAATTGGCCATCTTCAAGCCATCTACTCATTACTGCCCCGAAGAGCCTCTAAAATAGCCGCTTTAATGGTTCCGGTGCTTTGCTCAGCTTTCTCCCTGACCTCTAAACCGATGGCGCCCACCTTACTTGGATGTTCGACTGGGAGACCGACCATCTTACGATATGGTCTGAGACACTGGAACGTTGGCCGTGGGACGAGTAAGCGGCCTGATGCTAGGGCCTTGGTTCGTGGCGCGGAAAGAGGCCTGTCGTGTATGTGGGTAGATTTACCCTTTTTTCATGCTGAATTCTATATTTACCCTCAGACGCCTCTTGACAGTGCAAATGTCCCTCCTATAGTTAAGTGTAGTGGTCAGAGGTACGAATGAGTCCTCGCCAGGGACGGCTATAATATGGGCTAGTACTGGCAGCGAGGAATATGTGGGTAAAATAGATCAAGCTTTGAAGGAAGGGTAAACCCCAATACACACAAGCACGCATGAAACTTAAGGCAGAACCGAAAGTGGCTAACGTTATTGTGTTAGTGCGACAAACACTGTACTGTACATCTCATGTGTTCGTTAAAAACCTAAACGTTTATTTGAATATTGCATTAGTATTGGTAATATATGTCAAATAGCGGAGCTTGCAAACATAAACAGCTGATCCGCAGCCAACCGCACTGACTACAAACATCCCGAAAAAGGGTTTGTTTTCTTTATCAAGGCATTCCGATTCAATCAAAATTAACAGCAGCAACCGAATAATGCGTAGGATCACTAGGATGTTTAATTAATCCGCTTGCATCGGATTTCGTTTTTGATTCCTGCGTTTGCGTTTTGTTTGTTTACTTCACTCTAAGCTCATCGATGCGGCGAAAGTTGAAAGCTCTTTAAAAGCTCATTGATGTGACGAAAGTTTGATACTGCGTTGCTGCTTTTTCGGAAATCGCTAGTTCAACGAAATATGTGCGTAACCAAACATCTATTAACCAATTCCAAATTATACATTGGTCGCTTTTATGAACACGTAATGATCGATATGTTCAGTTAAACTTATTTTCTATTAGCAATTATGTTTTGCTGAGCGTTTATTGATACATAGCAGATCGATAAATTGAATTACAAGTTTTAGGAAATTATTACAGCGCTGGAAGCACTGATTACGTGGCAAAAGCGTGCTCTGCCAATACAGATGCATTTTTAAGGCGCAAAACAATACATGCTTCGAATGGTAGCCATTTATCCAGCCATCTTTGAGCCACTTTCGGTTTCCCCTTAATAAGCATATCGCTCATTCGATAGCGATTATAGCTAAAAGAAATGCAGTGCAGGTCATACAGCAAACATCCGGGCGATATTACAATAGATCAACTATACTGGTCGCAGTAATGAGTCCACACATGGAAAAAAAATGTGTGTAGATTTGTATACGGATCTTATACGCGGTTCGATATATTGTGCTTTGCAAGAAATCTTTTCATTCTCGGAAAGTTCATAGCAAGCTGTCAAAATAATTCAGTATTGAGCGAAGCTGACGAATTTTCGTTAATTGAATATCGATATTTTTCACATATCGATACGTATACTCAGTTGAAAGCATAATCAGCAAAATTGCTCGCATCACGTGACGATCAGCATTTTACATTATTATTTTATAACACTCCGTATAACGTGTTAACATTTACAGAGCTGTTGTATTTATTTATATGCATACCGAAATTAACTATATTTCGAAAAAATCTCTATCGAGATTTCGTCCACAAATGTCGATACCAGTTATATCGATACATTATCGCCCAATGCTGAGCTCGTCAAATATTGAAGGATGTGCTTTTTTCCAGAGGTGCCATACAAATAGATCAATTTCTATTGTTTAGATTATTTGCATCACCATTCCGTACTTCTTAAATTTTGTTACTATTTACACCAATTTTTGTACTTATGATTTATATAAAACAGATTTTTGAATGTAAGAGGCTAAAAGAAGTTTTTTATGGTAGTTTTAGTTGCTAAAGCATCAGTAACAATTGCACATATAAACCAAAAAATATTTGGCCACCTTTCGTTGTTCTCGTTGCGGTGATTGACGATGCGGACTACCGCCGCAACACAATGAAAATTTATGTAAATAACCGCAATACTTGTATATATAACGGAATTCGAACGATTATTAAAGAAAATACGATTTTTACGGAGGAACACTTGTAAGCGCGAACGCGGTTTTGGTTTTCTAGAAAGTCAGTAAACTGACAGTTTACACTGGAAATTATAATGGTTGGATTGCATACATAACAATGCCCTCAATTCACGACTACGAAGATAAAGTGCTGCAACCTGGATAAGTTTAGTATATGCGTGAAGCAAGGATAGGAATTTGCTAAAGACTACAAGAAACA
The DNA here is from genome assembly GCF_943734655.1 of Sabethes cyaneus. NCBI lineage: Eukaryota > Metazoa > Arthropoda > Insecta > Diptera > Culicidae > Sabethes > Sabethes cyaneus. The sequence goes on along the minus strand of NC_071355.1, from coordinate 148,809,820 downwards.
GAGAGATTTCGAACCATTCTTCACGCACACTCACATATGAGCACTTTCATGCGAGTAAAAGAGATCGTGTAACTTCGCAGCCGCGAATGATCCACTCCACCATCTCTGGCGATCGTCCGTCCGAACGAGCTCTTTGCATAATTCTCCTCGCACGAAAGCACACTCCGCGAAGTTCCACAATTTCATCTGTCCACCAGTAAGTCGGTGACCTCCCATGCCTAGGTCGGCCTTTCCTAGGCATGGTGACGACACACCCTCGCGACAGTATTTCAACCAAACGATCAGCGTTCGGATCGGGTATACCGTGATCACTGCACTCTCTTCGTATCGTATTCACAAACACTTCGGGATCGAAGTATGATGTCTTCCATCCACGGGTGGTTGGAGTGTCGGCTCTACACGCCGCCTGCCGCCTCGTTATCTGTCCGACGCCATAGCAGACCGCCTGATGGTCACTGTGAGTGTAGTCATTGTCTACCCTCCATTCTTTATCAGACCAGGACTGCCGAATGTCACGTCGATGATAGACTCCACCCCATTCCTACTGAAGGTACTTATCGTGTCAACGTTGGGCTTTGCTAGAGCCTCAAGCAGCATCCGATTCGTATGGTCCTTGCGACGACGTCCCCACTCTACCGCTCAAGCGTTGAAGTCGCCCGCCACAACCACCGACCTAAGACCAGTTAGCACTAGCAGTTAGCACTGATACTCGGTCTACCATCTGCGTAAACGATAGACCAACTCGGCGGAACATAACAGTACACTCCACCCACTTTGGCAACCGCAAATCCCTCGTCTGCTGTTGACCCAACCTCCTGACCCAGAAACCTGCTTTTCGTCTATCTAGCCGCCGTCCCGGATTTATCCGAAACCCAGTTGCTGTTTCTGACAGGGACGCGATATGGGTCCGAGATGATGGCAATGTCCGTTGCCGACTCGGAAACTGCTTGGTGTAACAGCTGCTGAGCCGTGCTGCACTGGTTCAGGTTAAGTTGTGTCACTCGCGCTATGAGACTCGCACTTGGGCGCCGGCACACCAGCCGGGCACCTTGAACCTCCCGTTACGTGCTTTGCTTTCCGTTTACCGGTACAGATCAAGCACTTGGGAGGCTCCGCGCAGTACCATGCTTTATAGCCAGCACTGCTACATCTGTACAACCTATCCTATCCGGCCCCTTGCCCTTATGCCCTTGCTCCAGGCACCGGAAGCAAGCCTTCGACTGTGAGCACACTCAGTGGGCATACCGATCACCCCATTTTTAGCCTAGCAGCTTTCAGGGTTTCGTTTCCGTCCGTCGTATGGTGGCTACCTGGTTCCGGACCGGTGAGCGGTGCTCCGCACGTCCGCACCCAGGTCCCTGAGTAGGGCATCTTCTCTCAGGCCTTCAGAACCTCCGAGTATTTTGACCCGTCGGTTTTCAGGATAAGAGCGTCACCCTTCTTCGCTCGTTTACCTGTCAGTTTAGGTGGAGCTTTCTCTTATTTTCTTCTTGACCTCGACTTCGATCCACGGGCCACCCGTCTTGGTGCTTCCCGCTGGTTGGTCGGTTGCTTCCGTCAACCCGCGCCTCCATCTGTACGCCACGAGGTTGTTATGCGTTTTGGTCGCTGCACACAAGGTTCTCTGTAGCATGAGCAAGCGCTGCTTCAGGTCCTTGGAGAAATTGCCGCGATCTGACGTGAATTCGATGATTATATCGAGCTGCTGTGACGCTGCCACCACTTTAGTGCGACGCTACACTGAGAAAACTTTTCGTATAGTTTCTATGTGTCCCACATATAGATTTTTGCAATGTGCCCAGTAAATGATCTTTATGTGCCAAACAGTTATCATTTATGTGCAAGCGAAAAATTAGCACATACTATTCATATGCGTATAATTTTTATGTGTATTTCTGGAAGGATCGTGTTTATATGCGGCTCATGATAATCATATGGATTTTCATATGGAAATTTACTATTAATTATGTGCAGAATATTTTGAGTGTATTCTGTCCCATCGCCTTGATTAGCGCTGAGCCGTTCATCCCTGTGTCCGGCGTGGCAGGCATACCGCTGCCCTTGCCGCCCACACTAGCGCCTCTAGTTGCATCCTGCTCCACCCTTGGTGGAGAACCCTGGATGCCTCTTCCCGCGAACAGGTTTGCTGCTTTTATTAGCTGCGTCCGGCGTAGATGCAGTTGGAGCGACAGGTGTGCCGCTTTGCTTTCCGCTTACGCTGGCGCTTCCACTTGTATCCATCGGCGGAGATCTCTAGATACCGCCTCTTGCAAACGGATTACCTAGTCCGTCCACACTCATTGAAGTTAAATTTACTATATTTTTATCCATATAAAGTCCCACGAGTTGAGGGGAAAGAATTTTATCATTATTATTTATCTGTTCTTTATCTGTGCGCTGGTTGGTGCTGTCATCAGTCCGCTCATCGCTGTGTTTTCATGCCAGTGAAATGTTTTCAAACGCTCATTTTCTTTTCGTCCGGATGAATTGAATCCCTCAACTGAGTCTTTTTGCACCGATTTTTTCAGAAATTTGAAGCAAGCGAAGTTTACAATCACATTACTTGGCAGCCATATTCGAAATTTTAAACTGGTTGTCAAAATTTGACAATGAGATTCGCCTTTTGCTGAATCTCAGGCACACACACACATATGCAAGTATAATGTAAATACATTATTGACCTGTTCGACAGAAACTTATGCGCTGACGGTGGTGGTCTTTAGAACTAGCCGAACGGTGAGAAAGTTGACAGTTTGCTTGAAGAATCGGAAAAAAGTTTACTTTTTTAATTTTCTTAATGTAGTGAAACAATGTACAAGTAAAATTATTATTGCAAAATGTAAGAAAATTGAGTACTTTATTTTTGGTATATACTTTGTCAATGGTTTGTTTACAGTATATACGAGAAAATAATGTTTTTGTATATTTATGCGTCAACAAACAGGTTACATTTCACGCTAAATTATAGAAATCCACGTGCTTGAGTGGTAAAAAACTTGTTTTTTGTGAAATTAATATAAACCAGGCTATTACAAGCAAGATACAGGATAACTAAAGAGAACATTCATATTTTCATGTAGTGCCGAAGCAACATGGTTCGATAAGACTGAAAGATATTCAAATCTCCAGAACTTTGACTTGAACCGATACAAAACAAGCATAGGGATCTTGTAAAGTAGAAAAACATTCCAATAATATGTAAAAACCGCTTTAGGATCACTTCTGTGTTCGATTAGTTAAGTCGCCACACTAACTTTTACAGTATTCTTCAAATTTATGCTCTTTCAATTCACTATTTTAGAAGTGTTTTTAAAATAACTTGTAAAACAGCAAATTTCCTACAAAACCTGATAAAAATTTAGTAAAGTTTTCAATCGAAAACCAGTTAAAAATTAAATTTACTGAAAATTTTTTATGATATGTACCGCATCTGACATTTGTTTTCGTTTTTCTCACCATCGCAGCAGGTAGCGACACGCCGGCAGTTTTTACTCAAATTTGTCAATCTGAATATGTATGATGTTTGCCACGCGCACTGCAGCGACACTGGCATTCTATATATATTGATTATACTTGTCAAATACATAAACATTAAATTTTTGGCCAAATTTTGGCCTATTCACATCTTCCCTTTTAATGCACTTTGCTGCGTAGCCAACAAACTAATGGCAATCAAGACCGCAATCGTCGCAATGAAACTTTTTTTGAATATGTCTGGCACCTCTGCACACAGAGTGATTTTTAAGGACGCAGCCCGCAACTCGTACACGTCATTGGAAACGTCAGATAATAAATTGTTGTTGGGCTTTCGGTGAAACTATTTCGTATGCAGGTTGTGCTGAAAAAATAAGTTTTTCGAATAATCTATAGAACTGCATAATGCGAATATTAATAAAAATTGCAATTCTGATTGCAATTTCATTGTGTCTGGTCCATCATGTACAAAGTCAAGGCAAAAGTCGAGGAGTAAGTGTAAAGTTTAGTTTGAGTTTACCGATTTTGTCGGAGCCATGTTTTTCCACGTCTACCAGAATTTTGTTAATTAAATTTTTTGTGCAATCTTCTAATTGCAGTCTCAAACACTTTCGGAAAAAGTTCAGCAGCTGCTGGAGATGAACGCAAAACGACCGGTAATGCGGTTTAACGGAAATCGCTTCAGAGATTTTGTAAAATCGGTTCCCCGAAACTACTCGGTCGTCATCATGTTCACGGCGATGGCACCGGCCCGGCAATGCGTTATATGCCGACATGCTCATGATGAATATACGATAGTTGCCAATTCGTACCGTTACTCGCAAACCTACTCCAATAAACTTTTCTTTGCCATGGTTGATTTCGATGAAGGCTCGGACGTTTTTCAAATGCTTCGTCTAAACACTGCTCCGGTGTTTATTCATTTTCCGGCTAAGGGTAAGCCAAAACCAGCGGACACGATGGACATCCAACGAGTGGGCGTCTCTGCAGAAGTCATTGGCAAGTGGATTCAGGAGCGTACCGATATTCAAATTAGAATCTTCCGACCACCGAACTATTCAGCCACTGTGGCTATTCTGATGTTAACAGCCTTTGTCGGTAGCTTTCTGTACCTGCGACGAAATAATCTAGACTTTCTATACAATAAGCAGATGTGGGGATTTCTGGCGGTTATATTTTGCCTTGCGATGGTATCCGGCCAGATGTGGAACCACATCAGAAGCCCACCGTTTGTCCACAAAAGCCAAAATGGAGGAATAGCGTACATTCATGGGTCTTCTCAAGGGCAACTGGTGATCGAAACGTACATCGTAATGTTCTTGAGTGAGTATGAAATCATGTAGTTTCGGACCAAATATAAAAGTAATGCGCTCTTCAGCGTTCAACTAGTCAACCCACCACAGATTACAGTATTATAGTTGACTGGACTCCATCGCATTTAAACGCATGGAGGTGCAATATTTTCTGTATATCATGGATGAAATGAACATTATTTCGCTTCTACTATGCCCAGAAAATAGAAAACATTTAAGTTGACTTTTTTCTTCTGATGCAAGACTGGAGTGATTGATTTATTAAATTATTTTTCTATACAAGTTTTACAGTAATATCAATATTTTACAGATGCGATGATCGTTGTCGGTATGGTGCTGCTAACCGAAGCGGGCTGGCAAACCGATGCAAGGAAAGGCAAAATTACAGCAATTGTCGGGTTGGTGTTGGTGGCTGTGTTTTTCTCGTTTATTCTGTCGATCTTCCGATCGAAGGCTCAAGGTTATCCCTACAGGTAAGTTTCTACGTATTTAAACATTATATACCTATCACACAGTTTATATTTTTTGATCCACTTTTAGCTTCTTATTCAAATAATAGTGGAAATCACGTTAATAATGTGATTTCAGTTTACTAGAACCCAATCACATGCGGGATTACACATACTGTAAGTTGAATTCTCCTACCACGCGAGTTTTTGGGTTCAAACTAGGATGAATGAAAGCTGTTGTACCGTAGTTTAAAAATTAAAATCACATTGATTTTCTAGTGAGAACTAATTGTTTAGTGCAAAAAATAATTTCGTCATTAATAACGTAATCGCACGTTTGGAGAAACATTGTTTGCTAGCGTTTATTACGTGACAATGATTTAGTGATTTGTTCTGGTAATTGAAAAAAGTGGAATATAATAAGATCGCGAAGCAGCAAGCTGATTACTTTTTACATTTCTTTATATTATCACAACCCATTTTAAACTTATTTTTTAGTATTCAACGATGCGTTGTACATTCGAGGGGAACTTAATCATTAATTTTTGAAAATTTCCTGGGTATAACTATTTCGTATACCAGTTTAAAAGTCTCGTTTTCCACAATAGTAGAACAAAATTATTCATGTTATTATTTTTTGCTGGAAGAACATTCTAATTAAAATTTAATGATATTCTGATACGTCATGTATTGAAATTTACGATTAACGAATAACGAATATAAGCAGAAACGGGTATGTCTAAATCAGCAATTTAAAATATGGAGAGAGTTTTAACTATGTATCTATACTACTATATAGAAATTCTGCAATTGGCCTATGAATCTTTTCATGATTATGAACTCCTTTAAACGTTAAACGCTGGAAAACACCTTCAATTGTCAGATGCGCCGTACATGTACCTTGCATCATATTCGTATCCAATAGTTGGCCGCAAATCCACTGGCTGGTTCCGTACTCATCTATTGATGCAAAAGCGTACCGGTAATCGTTATAGAACACCACATTTGGGTAATCATTTGTTCTAGTGTTCCCTGTCAGCAAGAAAAATGTATTGTGCTTCTTCTCAGTCTTGTCCCATATACTGTTACGTCCAGCAGGATAGGAAAACAGCTGCTGTTTTAACATGCTTAATAAGTTACTGGAGTTGATAGCATTTTCATTGTCTTCAGCTGACAATGGCCCATCGCTATCCAGCGCAGATAGCTCCAGCCTATTGCCCTGCTTGACACTGCTAATCTCTTGCCCTGTTAGCGGCGAATGACAATGCTCTCCCTTTTGCAGGAAGGATTCAAACTGTCCGTGAATAATTAATTGCGCCGGACATTGCTTCCTCTGCAGGTCGATCTTCACGCATGTCCATCTAGTTTCTACGTCATTGATGACAAGTCGAAGATTATAAATGTTATGGCAATATAGGAGGGATCTGCTGCTGAAATAAATACAATCTCGGGAAAGCAAAAATATTTGTTCCACTGCATCACAGGTAACGTTTTTGACTGAGTATTGTTTAAGATCGTAATCAAAAATAGGAGCATATTTTGTTTGATGATTGTGTTCAATCTGACCGTAAATGGAAGCTCGTTTACCATCATTCGTGATAGAAATCATCGCCATGCAATTGTGTATACTGTCCCATATACATTTCCAGTATGTAAGTCCACCCGGTGCTCTTAGATAGTATTTGTAATAGTAGCCCTGGTATAGAATTTTGTATCGATTTCCTTTGGCTCTCAACACGGCAAAATCACGTTCGGAATCATCATATGCCAGTATTGTATAGATTTGTGGTTTTGCCAAATTCGTACTTTCTTTTGTACTTGTTTCTTGTAGTTTATCCTCTCGAAAAGGAGTTATCACATCTGTTGAATTTGGTTTAAATTTGCAATCCTTGAAGGCATCATCGATTTCCCTTGCCGATAATTCTGGATGTATATGGAATCCTCGAATTTGGGAAATAAGTTTGAAAACACCCGAAACTTCAAGAGTAACTCGGCAAGCTTTAAACCTGCATAACCATTCGGTAGTGTCGTCATTATTCAAATGCGTTAAATTATACCTATAATTGCGGTACACAAGTTGCCTTTCAAATTCTCGTCCCATAGTACCAGAATATAGTAACCAGAAGCTTTCCAACGTTCCGTCTTCTCTGAGCAGACTGCCCTTGCCTGGTGGGCATTTTAAAAGTCGTGGTATCTTGGCCTCATGCGTATGTTTTATTTTGGAATTGAATGTAGCAATCTTACCGTCGGCACTAACGGTCACCATATTTCTGTAACAAAAAGTATTTCGTTAAAAGGTAGAGAAATTCTACAGAATGTAGCTTTCAGGTAAAAAAATATACAGGACAACAGACGGCGTTTTCAGCCCCTATTAATAATTAATAATTCTTAACGTCAAATAGTAGATTTAGAAAGAAAAGTTTCATGTCTCTTCTTCGCTACACTTACTTGCACTTATTCAGTTTCCTCATGTCACAATACCATATACTGGGTCCACCATTTTTTCTAGCAGAAATCTGAAACATAAAGCCAGCCACGCTTATTTTAGCCCTTCCCTTCTTTAGCTTAATAACTTCGAAATTTCGTTCATCATCCGCCTTCCATAACATACGATAGATTTCCTTGCGTTTGTTTTTTTCAGAAACATTCAACAACTCCTGCTCAAACTCGTTTTCCACTATGTTTGGTTTGTGCTTCTTACCATTAGGCTCTATGAGGCGTTTTTTTCCTTTACGCTTCTGTTGAGACGTCGAATTATTTGAGGTCTCTTCGTTCTGCCAATTCTCCTCTTCGCTGTTATAACCTAACTGGGTATTGCTTCGACTTTGCTTACAGATCTGCTTAAAAGTTGCAATGGATAATAACTCGGATCGACAGAGCTTACATACACGTGCCTCAAAATCTCGATAATAATTCACCTCGATTTCTATACATTCTTGAATCATGGCACAAAGTTCACTTCTAGTTTCTGCATTTGTCGGAAATATTTTATTTAAACTTCCGTCAGTCGTTAGACATAACCGACAGTACTCTTCTCCTGGTCGAAAAAGTTCCTGTGGCAACTGTTGTAAAAACAGATCATTGCTTTTTGCTTGATGACTAAACCAACTAAATAAAGCTAGTTTTTCGGTGCAGCCGGAGCATATAGCACTATTTGCATCCTTATCATAGAGGGCCTACAAGAAATCGAATTTCTGAAAAGTTGCTTAACATAACAAAATTGGAAAAACTTACTACAATATCCAAACAAGCAAAAATTGCCTGCCTGTGTAATTTCGATGACTTATCCGATGAAAATAAAGGTAGAAGAGGCTGAGATTCACTGCGGCAGAGCCAACAAGTATTATCCTTTTGTTCAACATTGTTTACTGACTTTCCGTAGAGAAGGTTCTGTGTACCATGGTTCATCATTGATTTTTAAAATAAACTATATGAGTGATTTGAAGTAATAAATTGAAACCAGTAAGAGACAGTAAGAAAAATTACAACCAAATAGAAAACAGAACCATCAGACCAGACGAAAAACTAAACAGCTATCAACAAAATAGATGACTATTATTTTACCAACGTACATAGAATTGAAAACACAGCGGTACCTTATATATTATACGAGCCCTGCTGCACTGTGAAAAATTACAAAAAAATTACAAACCAACCAAAAATTAAAACCAAACCAATTGGTAAATTTTTAGCAATTTCCATCCAACTCAGAAAACAGCTTTTCGTTGCTCCTCAAATTTATTCCTAACCTAAGCTCGACACGGTACGGAACTTTTATACCTCTATAGGTAAATTCATTTTTAGCAATTCCTGCATCCTTTAGCTACAAGGCCCTGCTTGGCAGCCATGTTTTTGCAGTCAACATCTAGCCATTTGCGAAAATGAAACAGCATGACACCGCTATACGTTCTGTTTCTTTCACTCTGCAAAGCCGGTATGCTGGCAGATGGGTATTATTTTCAAATCTTAGCCTGATTTTTGCAAATAATACCCACGCCGGCAGTAGATGTTGGCTACTGTCAAACACATAGAATAGGGATAGGGTTGCCAGTCCCTTGTTTAGCTACCTATTGTCGTATCCGAATCCAAAACACATCCTTGGTTCTCGAAAATAGCACAGAGCACACAGAATGACTTCGCTCGTTATTCTCGCGTTACTCGACCTTACGGGAAACGTTGTCCCACTCAAAGGATTATATACATGGCTGCCAGAAACAATATCGACTCAAAGTTTGGGCAGTGCTAACATTTTGAAAGCGACATTATTGTTTTATATTTAAGTTCATAACTAAGCTAGCTATGATTACTCTTGATTTGATCATAAACATTTGCTTACATTCAACCATGTCATTGCTATTCACTACATCTGCCCTCTACTGTACTCCCTCTAGTTTATTAATTACCCAACAAACATTTTTGTTTAACCTGTTGTTAACCTTTGTATAGCTAAAATCAATTGAATGAGCGTTTCATAAGCTACTATACAACAAAAATGTTTCTTGGGTAATTGTTAACAGTATCAGAAATTCTATTAATTACCAACATCCTCCGTCATAATGCCGCGAATCAATTTACATTTGGAGGGTTTTATTTTCAACACTCTAGAGCCACCACTTGGCCACCACTAGAGCCATGTTACGAAACTTGCCCTTTTTATAATTAGTGGTTTTCTCGTGGACGATTAGATTAACGCCAGAGTCTCGCCTGTTCGTTGTTAAAGCTAACGAATAGAGCTTCCCAGGCGTATGAAACTGAAGGGTAAAGATGCGGCTAACATCTTTTTACGCTTCCTACACGTCCGACACAAAAAGAAAAAAAGCAAAAAAATAATTTTGTTCGAGCGCTTACCAATACACATTCATCCGAGGCTGAAGTTAGAGCGGGCTACTCACAAATACATTTGGTCCGAGGCAAAGTTTGTTATGGGCTAGATGAGATGTTGGCTACACGAAAAATATATGGGAATGACATTTGCAGTGTTGGGCACCGCTAATTCGCTAATTCGCTAACCGATACAATTTGCTCGATAATCGTGGAAATTTCGCTAATCACTAATCGCAAACTGCAAATTAACAGTTACTGTTTATTTTTAAACATATCGCAATAACTTGCATTGTAATCTATCGCTGTACAAATTATTTGTAATTTTCATTTATTACATGGCTTTTCTTAATTTACCTAAGATCAAAACCTATTATAATGGATAAAATGCTTTACAGTTTATTAATTTTAAAATAAACAGCGGCACTTTATTTGGAATCATGGCCCAGCAACAATTCGGCTAGTCTGAGTATAAATTACAAAGTATAGCTTTTCTCGATTAGTCGGTTAGCGAATTAGCGGTGCCCAACACTGGACATTTGTGACAGTGGGGTGGAGCTTCCTGATAGTTCACACGGACACTCACCCTAGCGAACATGAAATAGACGTATATACCGTGGAACAGCTGGATGCAAGGAAATGTGAACAAAACCGAAACACATTCCGAAAATAACGATTTAGTTGTGTTCCGATTTAGAAATTTAATCAGGAAACTTGGTGACAAATCCCAAGTAACCAGTGCGAGCACTTAAAGAAGCAGAAATCTAGCTTTTTATTAGCCTATGGTGCACACCTTATCGTGCAGCATAGTTCAATAGGGTAACCAACGTATTTTGGACCCCCTCAGCTGATGGGGTCCAAAATAGGTTGGTTACCCTATGCCTCTAAAAAGCAGCTAGAAAGCCGGTTTTGGCCAAATATCCGGCTACATTAGTGCTTGGAGATTTACAAATGTCATTAAACGTAACGCCTGTTGCGTAACGGCAAAACATCAAACATAAAAATCAGACGGGTTGTGCACAAGACACGACCGCATAGGTGACGTAGGACCACGTAAGTCTCTTTGTAGCGATAGTAGGATGTATCCATGTATATAATAATACGATACTTCATGTATACAAGCTACATCCGTAACGGTCATCAAAGTAGAAACATTGTATACATTCAATCCTCAACCCATTTTGGAGTTATATCCATGAATTGATTGAATCTATTTTATTAAAACGAAACCAAGTTAGTATTGCGATTATTATCTAAAATTTTTCTTTCGTAGGTTTAGTTGTGCGCCTAACAGTTGCGCGCAGCTCTGTTCTGGTTGCTCGCAGTCAAAGTATCTCTTTTACACTCACACGAAATCTCGTAAGAAACTGTCAACGCAAGAGTGATGAGAAAAGCAACAATATTTCTCTCTCGCTCATCAGCTGAATGCTAGGGTAGCTTGCTTCGTGTTTGCCCGTTCAAACATGAACAAATTTTTACAAACGCAATCAGCATTTAAATTTTATCATATTCGGTTAACGTAAGACTTTGTAACTGTGTTGTTTGTAAGTCTGTATGTAATAGAACAAAACAAAAGTTATCTAAGTTACACTGTCAATAATACATGATTTACCTTTGCGCACAACTATATAAAGCTGAAAAACGAAATATTTCCTCGGGAAGCACAATAACTAAACCAAACAGTAAATAAATTTGTATGATATGTTTCTACGTTGAATAGTGCTTTTCCTTTGGTAATCGGTAGACGGTACGCGCGAGTTTTCAAAAAGTTGAAAATTTTGCGCAACTTTTCTGCGGCTTACAAAAGGACACGGATAAAGCATTTACAACCTGCAGACGTATTGGAAGTCGCAGAAAATGTCACCTGTGACCAGAAAACTTATTACCGTCATTGGTTGGTCGTCCGCAATGGCGAAAAATTCAACTTTTCCCTCGTTGACTGTGTTAATTATGGTATTAACTGGGCAAGAAAATATAATAAACTCTTCAATCGTTGTGTGGCCCTTAAAAGAACCGATTGTTTGATTATCATAACTCCTGCTTGCAATAAACTTGCACTAACGCATTTAACGTAATTCTCTGTTCGGTAAATTGGAGTACCGATAACCGCTAACCAGGCACGGCTTGTTGCAACGGACCAACCGGAAAGTCTCAGCAGCTATGCGATCAACGAAACCGTTCGTGTATGGTCCTGAATCACGATGAAATACCACTCCAAGTGGCCAGCTGCAAGTGACGTGAGATGCTTCTGGTCGTTTTGTTGTCGCGAGCGGCATATTTCCTGCCAATTCCAGGACTTCAGCAGCCACCTATGCCATCACGGCAACGAAATGAACCACCAGCAACAAGCTAACAAAACCACGAGGTGGTCGGTCAAAATTATTTGATAAAGAGCGAACAGTCAGATCAATCTAAATTAAATAGAATTTAAATCTGTGAGTGAAAATTCCTCAAATCTTTATGAAATTTTATTCTATTTAAAATTCACGTGGCTTTCACGATGAGTTGATGTGAATATCAGGTCATCTCAAAGTGTTTTACCCATGGTTTTACCATTGAATATGATTCATGTGTTATTCTTATGAAACTGTAGTGATTAGCACCAGGAGAATATCTATGTGTTCTGCACATTGAACGCACGTGTATAGTTTTTTTGGTGTACGTAAACAATAAACAGGGAAAAGGGCACAGTGGCTCCACTCTATAAGACAGTGATCCATTTCGCGAAATTTTTAACTTTTTAGTTAAAATTTAACAGTTCCATAGTTAAGCAGGGTTATTTTTGACAGTTCGATGGTTATGGACGCGGACGCCAATAGTTTGTTGCGTTAATCGCGACAACTCTGAGACGTCATGACTGGTTGAAATTCAAGCAGCAATCAAAAGTATTAAATCCAAGAGTATGCCAAGGATAGACCGTATCTCAGCCAAGATGCTCAAAGTTTACCCATCTTTGTCACCCTAGATCACCCCATCGACATCTCTATATCGAGCTGCAGTGAACGTCAGGGACAGCATGTCCTGGGCTCAAAATTTGACAGCGGGCCCAAATCAGACTACTAGCAGTTGAGTGAAACGCAGTGTTGATATGCTATCTCATTTTCGCACACACGAGATGTTAGCGGCGAAAACATGATTGCCTGCCGATGGGGTGCCCTAGATGATGCATGAGCTATTCAGCAATATATGGGCTGGCGAGTTTCATTGTGTATGCCTGTTGGTTTAAACAGTAACCTTTTGTAGATTTAGTCACCTGAATCCCAAGAAACAGCTGGATGTCGTCCAACACAAAAAAGCAAAGCCTTGGATTTATACCGTCTTTAGACATTACCCTTCTTTATCGACAGACTTCGCAGCTGGCTGTTAGAGTATAAGAAAATTACGGGGCCAGTGCAAGGATCCTACTAACTCTATCTAGCATGCACCGCCTAACCGAGATTCGAACATGCAACGACTGGCTTGGTAGACCAGCACCGTACCTCAAAGGTAACTGGGCGGTCGTCCAACACAGTCAACTTGAAACATCCTTGCAGGTGGTTAACGATTTCTTGTAACTCTTCCTCACTGCTGCATAACTTAACTGAACTTTTTCGGCGACAATCCGCTTATCGAATCAATGCCGAATTCAGGAGTCGTCTTCACATTACTCGGTCTTGGGCTGCCACTCTCCAGTCGCCCCTAACACCCGCTGTTCTAGCATCCTCGTCAACAGCGCTCATCCAACGGGTACGGGGTCTGCCTCGAAGTCGTCGGCCTCTGTCGGGTTCTCTGCTAAATATTGTTTTCGCTGGTCTCTCATCCGGCATTCTTGCTACATGGCCAGCTCATTGTAGCCTGCCGTATTTTAGCTTCACAATATCCGCATCTTTGTACACTTGGCATATTTCATGATTCAAAACGCCAAGAGCTTATCGGTCGCTTTCTTTCAACGTCCATGCTTCGTGGCCGTAGAGTACCACCAAGAGAATTAGCATTTAGTCATGAAAGTTTAACCAGCGACGAAGTCGACTGCGCCGCAAGGAACGTCCCATCGTACGGTCAAACTATTCAAAATTTTTCGAGCTAATCGTCTTGGAGACACTTTTTAACATTGCAAGCAATATTTGAGCGCGGATCAGCACGGATTCCTCCCTGGTCGATCCAGTACTACTAAGGTGCTGTGCCTTAATACGCACATCGTCGACAACATGTCTGCAATGACGCAAACCGATGTCATATATACCGACCTGTCAGCCGCCTTTGATAAGCTCAATCACGTAATCGCAATCGCACCAACGGTTGAAAGCCCCATCAAATAGTAAATAAATAAATAATCGCAATCGCAAAACTCGAAAGGCTTGGGATAGGCGGAACTTTCCTGCGATGGCTCCGTTCGTATCTAACAGATCGTCAGCTGTTGGTTGCCATGGGTGATTGTAGATTCAGCACATTCTGCGCCATCTCAGGTATTCCGCAGGGTAGTCATCTCGGACAATGTACAAAACCATTATTAGACCGGTAGTTCTATATGGACTTGAAGCCGTGACGCTGCTTACGGAGGACATACGCGCCCTTGCCTTGGCGGAGTACAAACTGAAAGCGGAGAGTGGCGGAGGCGTATGAATCACGAGCTACAAGCACTGCTTGAGGAGACTCCCATCGCACATCTAGCGAAAGTTAGCAGGCTACGGTGGGCCGGACACGTCGTAAGGATGCCGGACGAAGTGCGGCGAAAATAGTCCTCTACAACAACCCCACCGGCACCAAGAACAGGGGGGCCCAACGTGCACGATGGCTCGACCAGGTCGAAAGCGATTTGCGACTTCTGAGACGACTAGGAAATTGGCGACGAGTGGCCCAAGACCGAGTTGAATGGAGACGAGTGCTTGAAACAGCACGAGCCACCCTGGCTCTATGCTGCTGAAGAAGAAGAAGAAATCATCTCGGACCGCTCATATTCCTGCTTTATTTTAACGACGTGAACCTCGTGCTTGAGGGACCAAGGTTTCCATATGCCGATGATCTGAAAATATTCTCCCGTATCCGCTCAACTGAAGACTGCATCACTCTCCAACGCCAACTGGATGTCTTCGCTGGACTGAATCGTCAACAAATCCTCTAGGATCATGGTATTCAATTTAGAATCTAGATACTAACCCTACACGGAGAGATACATCTAAAGCCCTGCTAGCAGGGTGGCAACTCAACCAGGAAAACCAGGAAAAGACCAGGAATTTTTTTTCACCAGGAAAAACCGGGAAAAAACTAGGAATTTTCACCCAAAACCAGAAAAAAAATTAGTTGCTTACTGGTTGCTTAGTTACTTGTGTGGTCATGTCCGCTGGTTCGACAAAACCAAAAAGTCTGCTTTCCCAACTGTCGATGGTCATATGCCCTGGCTTTCACCTGTCGCCAGGAGAGATTTGCGTGCATAGGTTAAATCAGTTGACTGACGTTGACGGCGTAGCCCACCATTAGCCTCTAGGTTTGCCTCTTCTGCTCTCCCTGTGGATTACAGTTGAGTCCAGTTTTCCTGCAGATTTCGTTCTCTTCTCTTCTCAAAATATGTCATATCCACCTCTACCTAAGTTTCCAAATCTCTGTTTCTATCTGGCGCTGGTGATATCAACAATCGAGTGTTAGGCCATCAAACCCGAATAATGTATTCAGGCAACGATTAACGAAGACCTGCAGTTGTCTCCGATCTGATTTGAGCACCAAACGTTCCAAAGTAAGATCCAAAAAATCGCCGCTAGTCATCCGGATTTGTATGTCTATATCGGTCTTGGTACCACCGTCTGGGGTTGTCTGGCTACCAAAATCCTTCACCTCCTCAACCTCTACTGTGAAATTGGAGGAATTGTTATTGTTCACTCCCACTGACTTGGTTGGACGTTGACTATGGTCGCAAAGACCTGGAGTTGTAGCACAGACCATTTAAATTTCTCTGCATATGATATTGCCATTGGGAGAACAAGAAAATGTCGTCGGTCAGCTCGAGGTCATTTAATTATTCCATTGTCAAAGAGTTTCAGGGTAATGCTCGGTTAGGTTTGCTATCAATGACAATTAAAATTTTATTCATGACGACGAGGAACAGTATGTAACTCCTGTAGTAACCCTTATAGGGCCCATAGTAGGTCGTGGTGCAGCAATTTGCACGAAACCGCCTCATACTGAGCGTCGATGAGCATATAGCATATCGGGAACTTCTCTAGGCCTTCCGAATACGCCGAGATGTGGTTGTGATTTAGTCGGTCAAAGGCTTTTTCGAAATCAAGAAGCACTAACGTAAGGCAGTCCTGGATTTCGATGATTTGCTCCAATATTATACTGAGTGTCGTGATCTGATCCACACACGATCGGCCGGCACGGCCAGCTTGCTACTGCCGGAGAGTAGCGCGGATTTTCTCATTGATTCGCTCAAAAATCACCTTTCGGAGTACTACAAGAGCGATACAGAAAAACCTGACGCCGCCCTAGTTCCCACATACAGATAGGTTCTGTTTCTTGGTGACTTACTGAAACGCCTTGCATCCAATCCACCGGAAATGTTGCAGTTTTGTAGATATTGCAGAAGAGCTGATGCAACATTTGCGATGCAGTACTGGGCAAGCTTTCAGCCTCTCAGCTGAAATGCAGATGGTGCTTTACAAGACTTCATATATTCAATTTCAATTAACAACGGCACCTCCAGGTTGACATGGTCGATGCAACGTACTGTGGGCATCACGCACTGCTGATTTTTCTAGTTTGCGGAATTTGAGGCTCGGAAGAGTTTTTTAAATGTTTAGTTCAACGGTTAAGCTTGTCTCGGTCGGTTGGACGGTCGATCAGTAATTAGCCAGCTCTGCCCGCGACGACATCCTCGCATCGGTGCTAACACCACTAAGGTAGCAAAAATTTTTTGCAATAAGTGAATATGTCTGCTGGTAGTGACCCTTTTCAACTAGTTAGTTGACCCTGGCTCTTTTGTCTCGTTTACAGAACTTCTTAATAACCCTTTCCAGCTTGGTGTATCGCTGATGGGTTGCTGTCTTAGTCGTCCTGGTTCGTGCACACTCAATCTTGGTTTTCGTTGTGTTTGGGATCAGAGTACGATAATTTTTATTGTTTATTCGCTCCGAGACTCGTAAGCCTCTTGGACCTCGATTAGTTCCAGTATTTGGAGCTACAAGCTGCTAACTTTTCTTGCCCATTGAGCCAACTGGCAAGACAAGTTGTTGGGCAAGGGTCTGTGAAGTAATCTGTGGCCACATTCCGCAACTCTTAAGATTACAAAATTGAATAGTAAGCTTTCAATTCGAGTTACAGAATGTTTTAAATTTTAAATAAGTACGAAATTTCTCTTTAAAGTAGTTAATCGTACTAGATTAAGTTAACTTATGGAAACGGGTGACTTCAATCCTCAAAAGGTTTCAGAATTTTTTGCTCGGGTGGCACGTTCTTCATATTTATTTTGGATATTTGTGCCTCGCTGCTTTTGGCTTATCATCATCGCTTACCTGCTGGGAAGGGAAAAGGATCAGGAGGAATGGGAGGGTTTGGATGGGGGAAAGTAAACGTCACAAAAATATTTAAATAAAAGAAAACCTGCACTCCTGAATAGAAATGCCAATACCGGGGGTTATTTCGAAAACCGGGCTTTCGGTTAAAAAAAAATTAAGCTTTAGAACGCGAAGAGAATTTATCATGTCATCTCTTAAACGAGAACAAATGTTAATGAATAAATTCTAATGAAAAAACTTGTGGAGGCAGAGAATCTTCATTCAGTGTCCTCGCAAAAAGGAGGTACCTTACAGAATTTTACTAGCAAAACATTCTTGATGCCTTGAAGAATATCACAAAGTCATTTGTTTTTAAATCACGAATAGTGCGGTTAATTATAAAACGAAAAATTTAAATATAGGAATTTTCTCTGAAATTCTACCAATACAGTAAATCGAACAGCAGTTGTGCGAGGTGTTCCTAGAGCAGCTCTATAGTCGTAGAGTTTACAATTTTTCCGGTACAGCAATTCGACAGCAGCCTAGACTGGTTCTGGAACTGCAACGATTTCTTCATTCTTCATGAATTACTCATCGCATAACTACATCGTATATTTACTTTTTAGATCAGGCAGAGACGTTCGGTTGGTAAACGGCTAGATAACGCGGAATATAGACCCCATAGTGGTCGTTAGCCTCTTATCCAGCAACTCCGATCCCGACCTCCTCGTGGTACCAGCCGGAATACGAGCAACCTTAGCGGAGATCGGGTAACCAACCCCGGTGGAAACTAAGGTCGTATACTAACCGGGAAGGAGGTATAGTGCGTCTCGGCACTATGAGATGGCAGCCCCATCGCGAGACTCGGTAGTGTTGCCCTAGTACGGCTACACACCTAAACTAAACTTAACTAACAACATTCAAGCATATTCGGAGCGGAATATTCGGCATCGACCTAGGCGACGAAATAAGGACGACGAATGGAGACTCGGGACTTGGAACTGCAGATCGCTAAATTTCGCAGGTTGCGAGCGGGTGCTGATTGAACAGCTGGAACCCCGCAAACTCGGCATCGTAGCTCTGCAGGAAATCTGTCGCAAAGGAGAGAAGGTATGGAAGATCCGTGGCGGAAAAGCCCAGTTTTACCAGAGCGGTGGCGCTACCAACGAACTGGGAACGGGCTTTGTAGTGCTGGGCGGAATGCAGGATCGCGTGATAGATTGGAAGGCGATCAACGAAAGAATGTGTGTATTGAGGATAAAGGGCCGTTTCTTCAATTATAGCATCATTAACGTGCACTGCCCGCACGAAGGTAGACCCGACGATGAGAAAGAAGCGTTCTACGCGAGGCTGGAGGCAACGTACGACAGCTGCTCGTCACGGGACATCAAGATCGTCATCGGGGATATGAACGCCCAGGTCGGTAGGGAAGAAATGTATAGACCGGTGGTAGGACCCCATAGCCTGCACACCGACACAAACGATAACGGCCAACGATGTATAAACTTCGCAGCTTCCCGAGGCCTGGTGATCCGAAGTACCTTTTTCCCGCGCAAGGATATCCACAAAGCCACCTGGAGATCACCTGACCAACGTACAATGAACCAAATTGACCACGTTCTCATAGAGGGCCGGTTCTTCTCCAACATCACAAACGTACGCTCCCGTCGGGGTGCGGATATTGATTCTGACCATTACCTAGTAGCAGTACATGTGCGCTCAAAGCTGTCCACCGTATACCGGACACGTCAAAGCCGCCCTCCTCGGCTGAACATCAGGCAGCTAGATAACCCACAAGCTGCCGAGAACTACGCGCGAGTACTGAATGAGGCACTGCCTTCTTCCGAGGAGTTAGGTGCTTCAAACCTCGAAGACGGTTGGGGCAGAATACGCTCGGCCATCGGAGAGGCCGCTACCGCGGCACTAAGTATTGAGCCTCGGAGTACACAAAATGATTGGTTTGATGGGGAATGCCAACAAGCGGTGGAGAAGAAAAAAAATGCTTGGAAAAATTATCTAAGTATTGCCACTAGAGAGAACCTGGCCAAGTACCGACGAGCTAGGAACCAGTTGACCACGATCCTGAGGAGAAAAAAGCGCCAAAAGGAGGACAGAGATCGTGAAGAATTAGAGCAACTATTCCGAGCTAATGACACGCGCAAGTTTTATGAGAAGGTGAACCAAACTCGGAAGGGCTACACACCGAAACCTGACATGTGTAGGGACGAGGGAGGGAATCTAATTACAAACGAGCGCGAGGTGGTCGACAGGTGGAAGCAGTTCTTCGATGAACACCTCAATGGCGAAGTCGCAGAAGGAGGCGGAACGGAAATTAACCTAGGAGCGCCCATGGAAGATAGTGATGTCCTAGCACCTGATCTCCAAGAAGTCAAACGAGAAATCAGGTTGCTGAAGACCAATAAAGCCGCTGGGAAGGACCGCCTACCGGCAGAGCTTTATAAACATGGCGGGGAAACGCTAGCAAAAGCTCTACACTGGGTTATTTCCAGGATTTGGGAGGAGGAAAAGCTACCGGAGGAATGGATGGAAGGAGTGGTTTGTCCCATCTTCAAAAAGGGTGATCGGCTAGACTGCTGCAACTATCGTGGTATTACGCTGGTAAACGCCGCCTACAAGGTACTCTCCCAGATCCTGTTACGCCGGCTGTCACCGATAGCACAAGGTTTCGTAGGGAATTATCAGGCGGGTTTCATGGGGGCTCGCGCAACTACGGACCAAATTTTTACTATCCGACAGATCTTGCAGAAATGTCGGGAGTACAACGTGCCCACGCATCACATCTTTATCGATTTCAAAGCAGCATACGATACAGTCGATCGAGACAAGCTATGGCAGATAATGCACGAATACGGTTTTCCGGACAAACTGACGCGACTGATCAGAGCTACATTGGATCGAGTGATGTGTTTCGTACGCATCTCTGGGACACTCTCGAGTCCCTTCGAGACGCGACGAGGGTTGAGACAAGGTGACGGTCTATCCTGCATGCTGTTCAACATCGCTCTTGAGGGGGTGATCCGACGAGCGGGCATTGAAACGAGAGGCACGATTTTTACCAAGAGTAGCCAACTTCTAGGCTTTGCAGATGACTTCGATATCATAGCCAGGAACTTTGCGACGGCGGAGGCAATCTACGCCAGACTGAAAGCGGAGTCTAGGAGAATTGGGCTAAAAATAAATGCGTCGAAGACCAAATACATGAAAGGAAGAGGCTCAAAGGAAACAAATGCGCGCCTCCCACGGACGGTAACCGTTGACGGCGACGAACTAGAAGTGGTAGAAGAGTTCGTGTATTTGGGATCGCTGGTGACCGCGGACAACAACACTAGTAAGGAGATCCAGCGGCGCATCCAAGCGGGAAATCGGGCCTACTTTGCCCTTCGTAAAACGCTACGATCAGGAAGCATACGCCGCCGCACGAAGCTAACAATGTACAAAACCATTATTAGACCGGTAGTTCTTTATGGACTTGAAGCCGTGACGCTGCTTACGGAGGACATACGCGCTCTTGCCGTGTTTGAGCGGAAAGTGCTGCGGACGATATTTGGCGGAGTACAAACTGAAAGCGGAGAGTGGCGGAGGCGTATGAATCACGAGCTACAGGCACTGCTTGGGGAGACTCCCATCGTACATCTAGCGAAAGTTAGCAGGCTACGGTGGGCCGGACACGTCGTAAGGATGCTGGACGACAGTGCGACGAAAACGGTCCTCTTCAACAACCCCACCGGCACCAGGAACAGGGGGGCCCAACGTGCACGATGGCTCGACCAGGTCGAAAGCGATTTGCGACTTCTGAGACGACTAGGAAATTGGCGACGAGTGGCCCAAGACCGAGTTGAATGGAGACGAGTGCTTGAAACAGCACGAGCCACCCCGGCTCTATGCTGCTGAAGAAGAAGAAGAGACGTTCGAAGCGATGACTGGTGCCCGTAGAATTGGCTCAGCCTTGTCAACAGGCTATTCTAAGTAATCAGAAAGTTATTTCTACTCCAATTTGTATTTGCAACCGAACAAAAGAAATGTTTTGTTCCGTGGTTTGTTCTGACATTTCTCTAGAGTACTCCGTCAACTTTCACTGAAGATTTTCTGAACAGCTTCACTGTATATCGCACATTTCTTTTGTTGCGCAATATTCTTAATTAATTGGCGCATTCAAGTAGGATATTGGACCTGCTTTGCCCTTCGCAAAACGCTACGATCAAGAAGCATACGCCGCTGTACGAAGTTGAGAATGTACAAAACCCTTATTTAACCGGTAGTTCTTTACAGATTTGAAGCTGTGACGTCGCTCACAGTGGAAATACGCGCTCTTGTCGTGTTTGGCCAGAAGATGCTGCGGATGATATTTGGCGGAGTAAAAAATGAAAGCGGAGAAAGGTGGGAACGTTTTATGAATCACAAGCTACATACACTTCTTAGAAAGATTGCAATCGTATATCTGGCTAAAGTCAGTAGGCTGCGGTGGGTTGGGCATGTCGTAAGGATGCCAAATGACAGTGCGACAAAAGCGGTTCTTTTCAACAACCACCAGTACTCGGTGGGATCGACGTGCTAGATTGCTCAACCAGATCAAAAGCGACTTGTAACTACTGGGAAATTAGCGATGAGTGACACATGGAGTGGACTGAGTTGAATGGAGACAACTGCTTAAAAAGCACGAGGCACTCCGGCTCTATGCTGACAACAGTGAGGTGTTTCAGGGGTTTCCCTTTGAAAAAATTACATGATTGAATTATTATTTGTAGAACTAAAAAAAGCAAAGCAAAGCCTAGGTGCTACGTTCCGTTATCGAAACTTGACCTTCTGTTTTATACGACAAAATTCGCAGCCAGCTTTTAGAGTGCAGGGCAATTGCAGGGCCAGTTGCTACGATCCTATTGACTCTAACAGCCTCTCTCAGTCGGGATTCGAACATACGACGACTGGCTTATTAGGCCAGCACCATACCTCGAGGCCGACTGGGAGAACTATCAATCATGAAATTAAGTTTGCCCTATACTTTCAAAGTTTTACCAGCGATTTAAGCTTCTTGAGTTGTTATTTAATCATGCAAGAAAATACCGGTTTTTGATCGTGGAAAACCCGGTAATTCGGTATTGGAAAAGTGCCTGGCAATACCGGTAAAACCGGTAAAGCATCTCTACTCCCGAAGGGATACTGGTCGTCTTTGAAAAGAGCATAAAGCTTTTAACTAAGTTAGGAAACTTAGCACCACCAGGGGATGGCCTAGCAAAGCGTTTAATCCGTCATGCGGAATTGCAAGAGTTAAGCCATACCACCCAAAATCTTAATCCATGCCCCTTATAAGTAGGCATGAATGAGTTTG